>NC_056729.1:575011160-575228660 GCF_019279795.1 Protopterus annectens
TTATTAGTAGAAAAACAATGGATGTCCATTTCTTAAACAGCAATTTATTTTACCTAAGGAAAATCTATTACAATGAAATTTCATTTGCCTGAAGCAGAGTTTATTCTGTAGAGGAAAAAAAACATTCATTAAAGAATTCTTATAAATATAATGTGTCGTACAAGATACTTTTATACAGGCTAAAACCATCTGAGGCTGGACTCTCAGAATAAAGGAAGCAACTTTGTTGAAGTTCAGATATATTGTTTTACTAATCCAAGGTCTTATAATGTCTCTTGTCTACAGTGCAACTTATTCATCTTCCTCATATACCAGCTAGTCAACCTGCTCCTTTCTCTTTCTGAAGGATTTTTGCTAGCACCATCAAGGATGTCTTGAAAAGGTTATAACTGGAGCACTTGATGTGGATTAAGTCCATTCTACTTCCTCATTTTTGTCTCTCCACTTTAGCATCAAATGACTCACTTGCATTTGCATTTTAAATTGTATGGCTTCTCCTCATGCAAGGTCCCTTCTTTATGAACAGCTGATATAGTTGCACTGGTAAACAAATAATTACTCTGCACTGAAATGTCTGATTAAAAGCACATCTTTCCTTGCCCTTTCTTGACTAACTTTGGGAAGACACTAGAAAAACTTCTTGGCAGCAAAATCCAAATGTCTTCAAAACTACAAGTTATCTCACAAAAGGTGTTTTTAGAGTTATTTGCAGGAGTATTATTTATTTGTTCATTTGTTTATTTATTTATTTATGTATATATCTTTTGTTAACTATGTTAGTCACACCAGACTAGTAGCCTCTTTTCAAGGGAGTCCCAAGGTCTTATTGCTGCTACAAGGGAGAATTTGGCCTGGGCATCGAGGAACTTCCCCTACTCTTGGTAGTCAGGGGAAGGATTTGTGTGTTACACATCCTGACTTCCTGTTCCCTGTCCAGGCATGGAGGCAGCCATGACGAACAGGAAGGAAATATTGCTGATTCAGCTTTGGCTGAAAATGAAGTGAAGGTTGATGAAAATGTATCTGAAATGGCAGAATCACTACCAAGAGTTTTTTTCTGATATTGTGGGTGCAGAAAAATAGTGATATTGGAAGAAAAGGAGATTGTAGCTGCAACAGAGATGGTTTCAGAGGAAAACTTTCAGAGGAGATTGTTTAAAGGAGAAACAGTTACCTCTGAGAAATGCATAATTACAACCCTTCAATCGGGACAGTTGCAGGATGATTTTTGGAAGAAATTGTAAACCAAAGTGAAACAGGAAGTGGAGCAGCAATTTCATGGAGTGACATCATGAAGAAAATAGAAGAAGAAAAAGGAGAAGAAGAGACTGTGCCAGGAAAAGTTCAAGAGACAAAAACATATGCACAGACTGTGAGAGAAGGAGCAAAAAAGAAAGAAGAAATAAAAGCAACAAAAAAGAAGTATACAGTACATGTATGCTGTAAAAAAGAAGAAAGTTTGGACAGGTATAAGGTTTTCGGCTCTGTCATAGCACCTCTGGTTGTCAAAGCAAAAGAGGTAAGACCATTCATTTCAATTAATAAAGAGACTTTTTGTGACTTGATATTTGAGACTGGGCAGGCCATGGAAAATTTTTTGAGTGCATATGAACAAAAGAAAAATATTTATCCATGGTCAGAATATGTTGCACAAGATTTTTACAGACAAAAAAAAAAAAAAAAAAAGAAAATGATCCAGTTTAGAACTGAGGTTGAAGCAAAAGAACTTTAAGAACATGTTTTAACTATTTGTAAAGAAGTAATGGACACTACAGAAATATATGGTGAAAGAGGACTATGGACTGGGAGATGAAAATGTGGAGTAACACTGAAAATGGAAAATGATAACGTTATGCACGTACCTAGTATTATTAATGTTCATGGTAACAGGGGTTTTGTGAAATACAGGGGTCAACCAAAAACTTGTTATTTTGTGGAATAATGATAATTTAATGAATGAATGTGATAAAAAAGAGGTTATTTATGTGGTAAAATATGGCATTATGCAAAAAAATGTGATTTAAAGTGCAAACATATGGCAATACTGGTCATTCATGGCTAGAATGTGAACTGAATGTGCAAGAAAATGAAAATGAAGTTATACAGGATAAAGAGACCGTAGAATGTGTTACACAATAAATGTACGAAAAGATGTAACTGATAAAGAGGTTGTACATGAAGTTAAAGAAAGTTACAAGGAAAAAGAAATAGAGAAGACAAGTGAGGAAGAAGCAGATTGGTGCACTGTAAGAAAAAAAATTGATAGGGAAAAGAGTTAATGAAAAGAAAAGAAAATTCAAAAACATAATGCTTAGAGAAAATAAGAAAGGAAAGGGATAAACATTTTATTATTCTAACTGTTATTAAAAGCTGAAAAAATTAGCTTTAAATATAAACAGTATGAAAAATCTTAATAGGAGAATAGGTATATTACAATGGTGTGCTGCAGTACATGCACATATTATTGTTTTAGAAGATATCAGATTATTAACAGAAGAAGAAGGAACACAAACTGAAAAACTTTGGAATTGTGTGGTAGTTTAGAAGACGAGGAAAGAAACATGCTCAGGCATATGTATATTATGTTAAGAAAGAATTAAAATATTAGATGTAACCATAGTGGAACTAGGCCAAACTACGGTAATAGATGTGAGATGGAAAAAGTATGTATAGAATTATAGCCTTATATGCATATGTAACAAAAAAAGAGAGAGAAATTATGTTTAAAAATATTCCTGAATATGTTTATGTAAATATGGACATTATAGTGGAGGGTGATTTTAATTATAATTTAAGGAAAAATAAAAGCAAGTGGGGTGTTAAAATGGCTAAAGAAATTACGAGAAGTAGAAAGTTAAGTGTATGGGAGAAAAATTACTGGATCTATAAAAGTATTGAAATTAAGACCAAAATTGATTATTTTTTAATATCTGATAGTTTAAAAGTTATAAAAAAAAAATTAAGTATGCTGGATTTTCAAGCTCATGTGGCAATATTGGTTAAAGTACAGGAAAATGAAGAATATATAAGAATAGGAAAAGGAATAAAGAAAATTAATGAAAATGAATTAGATTTAGAAGAGAAAAAAAGAACTTGTGGAATTATGGAAAAATCATATGTCTGTGAGGGAGTTTTATGAGAACTGGACTGTCTGTGGCTTAATTTTAAAGAAATATATATATAAAAGCATTTTTAGACTGTATAAGGAAGAAAAGAAGAAAAGTAAAAGAGAGATATAAGATATTAAGTCAAGAAACATTTAGAAAATTATTAGAGAAGAAACATTTTTTTATGAAAAAGAAAGAGAAATATATAAAATGCATCAAATTAAAATTAACAACTTGCAATATAAGCAAAAATATTGTTAACAAGGAAAGAAAGAAGTGGTAGCACCATATTTGAGTAAAATAATAGAAGGAAAGCTAATAATATAATTAAAAATAAGGAATGTAGGCAAATATGACAGCAAAAAGGAATATACAAAATAATTAAAAAATATGTATTGGAATTATTTGTTAAGAGAGAAGAAAACATAAAACAAATTTATAAAGGTGAAAAATTAAATAAGGAAGATAATGAGTATTTAGAACAAAAAATAATCATGAAAGAATTGAATGAAATTCTAAAAGATATTAACATGAATTCTTCAATAGGACTGGACGGAGTTGAATATGGTATGTATAGAGAAATGAAAGAGTGGCAAAAAATAATTTTTATAGAAGTTATGAATGAATGGTTAGAAACTGGAATTAAAGAAAAAAATATAAATATACATGAGTTATAACATTTATATTTAAAAAAGGAAATAAAGAGGAGATAAAAAATTGGAGACTGGAAAGGCTCACCCAGACTTTGCTACAGTTTGCTGTAAGGGAAATGTTAGTTTGCTTTTTATTTGTTGTATTTTGTATTACTTTATTGCCTTTTTCTATTTTGTATACTGTGATTTGTTTTCTTTACAATGTGTTTTACTTGTATTCTGCCTTTAACTGCATATTAAAACTTGAAAAGAGACCACAGCTCTGTCTCTTGCGAGTCAGACAGAATTTTTCCCACCCTCTCACCCGGTTACTGTTGTGTTCTTAAACACCACTGTCTTTCTAGTAGTCTGCCCCTTAAAGGAGTACAACAGGTTTCTCTAATGTATTCATCAACTTCACAGCACTTTTTGTCCCTATTTACATTGTCCTCTGTAAAGCAGCAACAATAAAGCATTGTGGAGGGTGGCCTAATGGTTAAGGTGTTTGCCTTACAAACACAAGGTACAGGGTTCAAGTCTCACAAGGGATAATTGGCTAGGCTTAAAATAGCTCTCAAGGGCAGTTAGCTTAGTACTAACCTATGAACAATTTTTATAATTCTCCTTACTTCTGTAACAGAAGCCTACCTCCTCATATTGTGATGGTTTTGCTTACAAAATGATTCTCTCACGTTTGAATAAAGCTTGCTGGGGTCGCCCAATTACTGCCATCATCGAGGCCAGGCAGTGCAGGTACTTTTTTTTTTTTTTAATCATTTTCTTCCCCCAAAGTGACATCACCACAGCCATCATCTGATTGTAACTAAAATAATAAGACCCATCCATTCTGTGATATCATGGCTCCCTTGTCCTTCCCCCAGCCTGAGTGCTGTTCATTTTATTCAGTAGTAGTGTAGTAACACCGATGTTTAGTAACACAGAAATTTGGTATGCATACTTGTACATTCTGCACGGCAAATGATGCTTAGGTGGTGTATCGCTTGCATACTTCTCTGTTGTATTTGCACCAGATACTGCTAGTGTGCAGTGCGGGAATAGAAAGATTAAAACATTACCCTGGTATCAGAGGTGGCAGTGCAACATATTCATAGTGGCTTAACATGAGAGTAGCTCTAAGCAAGCACCATGTGAAACCTGAACAAGCACCTAGAATTATTCAGTGCAGCTTCTACACCTTAAGTCTGAAAATGAATTCACATACTCACATGAACAGGAGTAGCTGCATATTGATGGCTAAAGGTGTATGGGCATGTCAGGTGGTTACTACACTGCAAAACCAGTATGTAATGGTGGAGATATTTGGAAGGCATGAGCAAACACACCAGTATATTAAAGCCATAGAACCAATTGAACTGGATGCTGGCAAATAGATTTAGTAAGGGATTTTGTCCATGCACAAATATTTCAACAGTGATTCTTTGCAGTGGCATCCATTATTTGATTCAAGGTAAGTTAATCTTGATGTCCTTTATTTAAAAAAAAATCAATAAAAAAATTACTTTGTTATAAGTGACTTCTGGACACAAGAAAAAGGAAGGGGAAAATATAGCAATGTGGTTTGTATGTACAAAGACAAATCCAAGGACACTGCAAAAGGTTTTTTTTTGCAAACCAACCAGTGGAGTAAAAACATATGAAGGCAAACACTGCATACCAACACACTTTGCACATGTAAATCTCAATTTTTAACAAGGTGGAAGCATGAAGTGATACCTTAGCACTTAAATTAATAAAGATCTAAACTGGTTAATAGTATAAATGTTTTATTCTTTAGCTCCTTGGTGCAAGACCTTACTGGATGTGATTGCAGTCAAGTAAGGCCATGGCTATAGTGCAGCAAAAAATGTCCCCCTAACAAAGGAAATACTAGAGCAAAGATTAAATTACATGAGTCAAGCACCCTGCTGAGATCTGCCAATCAATGGAATTACCAGGTCAAATTACCCTCATGACTTTGACAGCTTGGAAAGCTAAGTGTTATGGGGGAGGGGAGAAGTAAATGGACTGGAATTCATTGTCTCACAAATTAGTGCCATTTAAACTAAATTAGAAAAAAAGGCAGCAGTAAACAACACTTTGAGTGTGTTCTGTGGCATTTGCACTGTTTCTGTTTTAAGTAGTCATCCAGCAGCAGGGAATGTTACTTACACTGTTCTATTTTACTCAGTACTTTGTACGCATGCAACACCTATGAAATGACAGGAACTTTAGGCAAACGGAGGCCTGCATGATGTAACATTTTTGAGCCAAACAATGATTTCTGGGATACTGGATGGCAACCTGATTTATCCAAACCACGTCAATATGCCAGCCTCCAGGTGGTCAGAGTCTGGAATTACATATAAAAATATTTAAAATCCTGTAAATAATCCCAGAGTGCTGTTAAAGTGTACGAAACATCATGCCATGATGTTTTAAACATGTTTTTTGAGTCTGTGGGTGCGGTACTTGTTTAAGTTAATTTGAAGTCCATAAACCACTGTGTTATTTAAATTACTCTAGCTAACCCCTACCTCCAAATGTATCTATCTCCTAGGAACACCTACTACTAAATGAGTGACATCTATTTGTAAATAGTGTACATAGGTTATTACAGTTCATATTTCACCATTTTTATTTTCCCATCTTTTCTCTCTTCCTTTTATTTTAAGCTAGTTTAGTTAAATTGTAGCATAGACTATTTTTTACTTGTCAGCAATAGCATAGATACTCAGGTATGTAACTCTTTCATCTATGATTATCATAGTCATTTTACCTTGCAGACTTTCTACGTTTATCACTTCTCTTTGTGTATATACCTAATTGCTGTTTAAAACTTGCTGTATTTACTTCATTTTGGTTGTACAACAGTATCATGAAGTTTCAATATGTATCTATGCATCACCTCATTGGAATGTATATTCCCCTTGTTTAAATTGTAAAACTCAATAAAAAGTTTTTGAGAAAAAAAAAGTTAATTTGACCGTATATCTCATTTCCTTTCTGCTTTTACTTGCTGGTGTGAGTAAGTACAAAATTATCATTTTGTGATATCCCTCCCTTTCAACTATTTAAATTTATTGACCATCCTACTATATTCCATATTACCAGAATATAAAAGTGACCACCCCCTTTCAACCTATCTTGCTGTTTTAAAAATAGTGACTCTCCACTAAAACTTAACTTTTTAGACAGGTACAACTTAAGTTACCTATTTTCACATCTAAATCCTCTAGTACACAGTGCAGTGTTTAGTATAAACCATTTTTTTATCTTACCTTTAAGCATCTATTGCAAGACCACCAGTTATTGGAGAGCCTGCATTCTGCCTGTCAGTAGTCATCTTGGGATTAGTGCTTCTGTTTTCTCCTGGTGAGAGAAGGAGTGCAGTTGTATTATTTCCTGGAGACTGCTGACCTTCAAAAAGCTTAATAACTGCTTTATAGGTCACAGCATCGAATATGTGCTTATATTCTGATCCTGGTGAGAGTAGGAGCAGAGTGCATTGATTCCTGACTCTTTCTGGTTGGAGCGTGAGTGTCTGTGCTTAACATACCTGACTGGTCTTCTTGCTATTCAAGGCATCTACCAAAAAAGGCTATAAGCCTGCAGACCCTTGCATCATCTGGGGCAAGACTATGGATCACCAAACAGGCCATGGCCTGCTTCTCTTCTTGGGATTGGTGCTAACATTTTGCTTCTTAGGTTCTTAGGTTCTTAGGTGTGTACTAGGCTAATGGCCCTGGGGCCTTTACAAGCCTAGCCCATAGAAGTGCCCTGGCATTCTCGTGAGAGAAGAAGCAAAGGAGTATTGTATCCCAACAGAGTGAAGCTGTGCTGAAACCATCATTAGTAGTAGCCAGGCAGTAGTCATTCATGCAGCTCCCCTCCTTTCATTATTCTTGACAAGCTAATTCTTTATTTTTCAGTAAGTACTGCTTGATTTCTTTTTAACTTCAGAATATCTCCCTAAATACTTCATTCTTAAATTTTCAGGGTCTATGTATTAGTTTCCCCTCAAGTGTTTGGCAGTGTTCTGTAGAGACTCAGACACCTTGAGTGACATTTTTCCTGTAAAAGGAATGTATATAAGGAAACAGCTCTTGTACTTAGTAATAATGACCATCCCTCCTGGCATGTCTAAAGGTCAGTTCCCTGTGGTTTCTCCTATTAACCTGGTGAAATTGGGCATTCTGAGGCAGTGTAGCAGCTACATCATGTACACAGACAACCCTCTCCTCTTACCTCCCAACTCTCAGACTTGTGAGAGATGCACTTATATCTCCAAATTGGAAGGCATGCACTCTCAAGCCAAGACCGTAATAGCTGGTCAAGAGAAGAAGATCAACACCTGCACCACACCACATGCAACACATAGCCGTCCAGAACACCCACCATCACAGCTCTAACATAAGAACACAACCCACACAGCCACCTTTGCGGAGGCTCTCATTAGTATTCTACCCAAACAGCAGAGACCGCCAAGGCAGAAATGCACTCGACTACCAAAACACAGCACAAATCACATGACACATATCTCACCTACACAGTGTGCCCCTCAACCTAAACCCCTAAGGCAAAACAGCTTGCCCAATACACTAATCATAAGTGACTCAATAGTGAGGCACACTGATGTCCCACTTACTAGGTTGAATAAGGAGAAGGTAACAGTCAGCTGTCTATCAGGTGCCAGAATCTGACACATAACACACACACTCAGGTCACTCCACAACAAGTACAAGTATGACTCTGTCACTGCCCATGTGGGTGTGAATGACCTGAGATGCACCTCCCTGGACTACATGAAAAGAGACATGGAGTAGCTCTCGGATTATGTGGCCTAGGAAGGTATGACCCTAACCCTGAGAAGCATCCTACCATCACCCAGAATGATACCGAAGTACAAGCAGAAAATGATTGACTTCATCAATTGGCTAAGTTTCTGGTGTCATTCTAAGGGGATCCAGTGTCTGCTTGGGATGACATAATTGACAGACCTCGATGCTTTGCCAAAGATGGCCTGCATCTGTCACCCCTGGGTTTCCAGATATTGGCTAAGCCTGTTGCCACCCCATAGTGCCTTTTTTACAGTATTTTCGAAAGACCAAATTACCACTGTAACAGTTATAAATAAATGAAATCTGAGGGTCATACTGCTCACTGCTAGAAGTCTAAATCTCAAGATGCACTTGCTCAAAGCACTCCTCAAAATGGAGATCATTGACATTTGTGCTGTAACAGAGATCTGGTTTAAAACAGCAGAAAGCACCCCTGCACTACCAGGCTATAACTCATTCCACACCTTTCAGCTCCAGAACATGGACCAAAGCTCCAAAGGCGGTGGTAACTCCATATTCATAAAGGATATTCACACTTCTAGACTAGTAGCCCAGCATAACGCATCTGAGATACTTCAGGTATAACTAACATTGAGTAAGATGGTGATTCAGGTCGTAGACTGCTATAGGTCCCCAACCATGTTCCAAGACTCTCACTCCACGCTCCTAAGCACCTTGTAAACAATTAGGGTCCAGAACAACACTCTCATACTAGGTGACTTCAACTAACTCTCCATCAACTGGGAAAACTACTCATGCACCAATACAGTGGCCCAATGCTTCCTGGAATTCATCAGTTCCAATGCCCTGAACCAGCTCATTCTTAACTAGAGGAAGCAACGCCCTTGACCTGGTTATTACTAACATGGGCAACTGTTGCTCTATACCAGTAGTTAATTCCTCTCTGGTTAGATCCAACCACAAACAAATCACCATGGAAATCCGCAACTCACCTACACCCCCCCCCCCTCAAAGGTCACCACCATGAAAAACCTTTCCAAAGCTGACTTTGGGCTCCTAAAAACAGAGGTGACTAACTTCACGGCACCCATGTCAATGGAAAATAGATTCATAACTGCTGAATCATTCACCAATGCACTGTACAAACACGTACATAAATGCATGGAACTAGCCATACCCAACAGAACCAAGATGCTCTCCTCCAAAAAAAGGAAGCCAATCTGGTGGTTGCCTGCCATTAATAAACTCTACAATAGAAGGAAGAAACTGTTGCAGAAAAAGGTGAAGTTCCAAGACTGGAAAAACTCCCTTATTATCCTCAACAAAAAGTTGAGATCTCTCATCAAAACCTCTAAAGTCAGCTATGAAGGCAGAATTGTGGCAGGCACAAAAAACAACCACAAAGCCTTCTATAGTTATTTCAAGAATCTCCATGGCAATACCCAGGTTTGCTCTGAGTTACTGCACAATGGTACCTCCTCTACTAAGCCAACAGATATTGCCAACACACTGGCCAATAGACTCAGTGCCAACTTTACCCCTCCCCCCCCAAAGGACCAATCACAATACCAGAGGAGCGCCAGGCACCCAGTATTACTGCAGCACAGGTTAAAGCTACATTGTCCAAGGCCAAGAATACAGCTTCCATGGGACACGACAATATCCCTCGATGTGTTCTACATGAACTACAATGTGAACTATCACCACATCTGTGTGCCCTGTTCAATAACAGCCTCACCTCAGGCTTTGTCCCTACTGAATGGCTCACTGCTATAATCATCCCTTTCCATAAAGGGGTATGACTACAGACCCTGGGAATTATCGCCCCATTAGCCTGATGAGTCTGATATGTAAGGCTATGGAGTGCATCATCATGGACCTAATTAACGAGGATATAGAGACTCTCCAAACTCTAGATCCCATGCAATTTGGTTTTGTGGAAGGTAGATCATGCCTGCTCAACCTGGTTGACTTCTTTGAGTCAGTCACCAGAGCTGTGGAGGGCAAGGCAGTTCATACAGCCTTGATCTGGCCAAGGCCTTTGATACCATTCCCCACTCAGGAATTATTGATAAACTCAGCAAACTAGGCATCAACCCCTATATCACTAGATGGGTTGCAAATTGGCTCACAGATAGAACTCACAGTGGGAAAGTAGTGGACTCCAAGTCAAACTGCTCACCAGTCATGAGTGGAGTCCCACAGGGATCAGTCCTGGATCCCCTGCTGTTTGGCATCTTCTTCTCAGAAATCCAGGCCAACATAAAGGGACTCTGGCTGGCCAAGTTTGCAGATGACTGCAAGCGAGGAGCCATTAACTCCCCAAGTGATGTAGACATCCTACAGAAAGGCCTCACTGAGACCAATGACTTGTGTTAAAACCATGTCCTTAAGCTTAATGCCAAAAAATGCTTTGTCAACCCCTTTGGCAAAAACTCAGTTCCCACTATTTACCACATTGATGGGAGCCCACTGAACACTGAAGGTGTTATAAGAGATCTGGGGATACAGGTTGACAGCAACCTCTCCTTCGACCACCACATTGCCACTGTGGTCAGAAAGTCCTTCTATGTGGCACATCTCATTACAAAGGGTTTTGCATCCAGGAAGAAAGAGGTCATCAACTCTCTCTACTCTTCCTTCATTAGACCAATCATTGAGAATAATGCCCCATTTGGTATATACCTTACTAGACATATGCAACAGCTGGAAAGGCCACAAAAGTACCTCGCAAAGAAGATCCTAGGCCTTAAACACATGTTCTACATAGACAGAGTCAAAAGACTCCAGCTATTCTCTGTCTCATATTGTCTACTAAGAGGCGATCTCTGCTTGACTTACAAAGCCATATCTGACTCAGCTCTGTTAGAAATGCTACATCTAAATAAATCCCAATCCCTCCTCACCACATGCTCCAGAGAACACAACCTCATTACCACAATCAACAGAACATACTGGATGGACAGATTCATAACCCAGAGACTGCCCATGCTCTAGAATAGACTTCCCATACATGTCAAGCAGAGCACCTGACTGGCCATATTCAAGAGAAATCTTGATGACTGGATGGGAAATAAAAAGTTCACCCTGGGGATCACTCCAGTGGCTCTACTTGATAGAGGCACTTCTATGGGCTAGGCTTGTAAAGGCTCCAGGGCCATTAGCCTAGTACACACCTATGAACTGATGAATCCATGAGACACATAACATTGAATAATACAGATTATAAAAATGTATGAGAATATTACAAAAAGGTTAAAGAAAAAAATGGATAGAATATATGACCAAAATGTATTTAGAAGAAAAGGAAAAGGAAGTCAGGAGTTATTATGGATAATAAGAGAAATAATTGATGATATCATAAATAAAAATGTAGAAACACAAGTTATGATAGGGGATATAAGTAAAGCTTATGATAATATTCAATATAAATCATTATGGGGAATTTTGCAGGCATATAATGTAAGCAAAACAATATTACAAGTAATAAAATATGTTTATGAAAGGAACTATGTGAAACTAAATGTAAATGGCTGGCTTGGGGAAGAAATTAAAACAGAATGTGGAATAAAGCAGGGCTGTCCAGCTAGTAGTGTAATTTTCTCATTAGTTATGAATGTAACAGTGAAGCAAATTAATAAAATGTCAATTAGTGGTGGATAAAAAAGATGAAGGAAGTACAATTACCAATAACGTATAATTATGCAGTTGATATTGTATTAATTCTAAAAAAATACAGTATGGAGGAAAAAAAGCAAAGGAAAAATTAAGCATAAATTTTTAAAAAATTGGTTAAAGTATAAATAAGGAGAAAAGTAAAAGATATGGTTTGAAGGTATGATAGGAGGTTTTGAGTTCAATGAAAAATATGTAAATATATTAGGAATAACATTTGGAAGGAAAGAATACAGACAACAATGGGATAATGTACTCAAAGAAGTAAAGGATATGACTAATTTTTGGAAATCATATCGATTTTCATATAGAAAAAAAGGACACTTGTTGAACACCATGGTAATAGGAAAAATTGCTTATGTTGCTAACATCTATATGATTCCTATTAAATATGAAAAGGAATTAATGATTATTTATTTATTTCTCTTTTATTTATTTATTTTATTTTATTTTGCATTTGTTAACCAGGGGTGTCTGACTGAGCTGAAAAGGCCCTTTTTCAGCAGAGGCCCAGGGAGAAAAGCTCCACAAAGAAAAATTACAGATGCATTTAGACATGATCAGCATACACACAAATTACAAAAGACATGTTTTTACAGTGGTATACAGCACATCAACAGTTACAGTGGAGAGAACAAACAAAAAATATAATTTAAAAATAAAGGTACTTAATAGATTTGTGGTGTAGAGCTGAAATTTGGAACATAGGTAGAATACATACATAGTACACAGGTACAGTACATACATTGTAGATTAGCCAGTGTTTGTGAGAATAGTTTTCAATCTTAATCAAGTACTCTAGGTTTAGTATGTGTACCTTATCCGCTTTCACTAGCCTGGGGAGCAATCATGGCACTGCCAACTTTGCTTGAGATGTTGCTTGATGAGGTATTTAAAGGAGGCTTTGGATGATGTGTTTTGAATGCTAGTGGAGACAGAGTTCCATTTTTTAGCCTCTGAACTACTATATAGTGCATCTCCAAAGCTATTGTAGCTGTTGGTGACTTCTAGTAGTAGTTTGCTTGATGATCCAAGCGGCCTTTTGGCTGAGTGATGTTGGGATCTAGACTGAATCCAGTCAAAAGAGGGACTCTGTACATGAAAGAAGAGCAAGGAGGTTTGGGTTTAATAAACCCAATAGTACATGCAGCATCTTTAATTTTATATAAAGTATTAAAAGGAATTATGAAGGAAAATAAACACTTGATAGAAATGATACTATACTATCAATACAAAGAATTGTGGGAAGGAATGGAAGTTAATTAATAAAGTAAAAGCATTGTGAATGAAGAAATGAAAGAGTACCAAAACACAATTGTGTTATGGAAAATAAAAAATAATATATGTGAGAAAAATAGAAAGGAATGGTACTTAAGTATTATGAAAGCATTTTATTGTGTTGATCCATGGAAGGATTTAGAAATAGATAAGAAAAAAGCCATAATGATAAGATATAATAGCTATAAAAAGATTAAAGAATGTAATGATTTTTTATGGAGATTATCTATTAGAAAATTGCTGGTTAAGGCAAATATGCCATACAAAAAAAGCAAGATAGGATATGTAATAAATGTGAAGAGTTTGAGACTACTGAGCATGTGTTTTTGAAATGTGAAAGAATTTATAATTTGTGGAAAGAAATATATAAAGGTAATAAGGTGAAAAGTTTGTTAAAATTTGAACAAATAAATATGGACAAAGAATTTGGTTATTACGGTGCACATTAACAGGAAGAAGTGAAGAAAATGGACAGAGTAATATTTTATGCTTCATGGACAATATGGAATGAGAGACTAAATGAAATTAAATACAATGGAAAATAGACTTTGATAGCGATTTTGGAAAAAATTATGTTTTGGTTGTGGGGGATGCATAAATTGAAGTTTATAATGTGTGGAGATTTGTAAATAGATGTAAATAATGTAAATATGTAAATATATAAATATTATGTAATGTATATATCAATAAAAAAACATACTCATCATTGTTGTGAGTGAGACCCATTTTGGAGGAGTGCTGCCTGTTTCCATTCCACATACAGAGGTGGCTTGGAGTAACAGGAAGGCAGATGGAGAGAGAAGGAGATGATGGAGTGGTGAAAGAAATGAAGGAGAAAGCAAATATCAACACCAAAGAATGTGTGCAGGATTCTGAGAAAATGTTTAAAAAAAAACTGTTTGATGCCGATGACTCAGCAAATGATAGATGTATGGTTACAACCCTCCAGTCAGGAGGATTTGTGGGATGATTTACTTAAAGAAATGGTGGTGCAGATTGAGCCAGAAAATGAATCAGATTTTTCCTGGGAGGATATTATGGAGGAAAATACAAAAGGAGGATGCAGAGACAATCCTGAAGAATAATGGTGAGATGGAAAAGAAATCATATGAGAGAAAGTTAAAGAAGGCACAAGTGGAGTAGTAGAAAAGAAGGCAAAAGGAAATGAAAAATGGAAGTACATGGTAAGGATTCAAAGTAAAGAAGACAAAGAAATAGGTATGAAGTGTGGAACAATTTAATAGCTCTTTTGGGTGTAAAAGCACATGAGGTAAGAGCATTTATACTTATTAACAAAGAGACATTTTGTGGCATTATATTTGAGACTAATTGAAAATTTTCTTGGAGAATATGAAAAAAGGAACTGTTACCCATTGAATGTTTATGTAATAAAAGCAATTGATAGGGAAATGAGCAGAGGGAGAAAGAGAGACTTTGAAAGAACATTTGAAAGCTTTGTGTAAAGAAATACTATACATTGCAAAAGTGTATGACAAAAGGGGTTTATGGACTGGTGGCTGAGATTGTAATGCTGTGTTAAAACTAGAAAGAGAAAACATTATACATATAAAAAGTATGATACATGTAGAGGGGAATAAGGGTGTTATAAAATACTGGGGATAATCCAAAACATTTTTTGTGGAAAAGAAGGATATTTGATAAGTAACTGTGACAAAAGAAAATATATTTGTGGGGAAATGGGACATGATGCAAAACATGTGAATTGAAATGTTATAAATGTAAAACAAAAAAAATAGACATTTATGAATGGATTGCTAAAATAAAAATAACTGTAAGGAAAAAAGGAAGAGAAGAAAATGAGCAAACAAAAGAAATTTTAGAAGTAGTAGAAATGGAAGAAAAATTGGATGAGAAAAAATAATAAAGAGGATATAGAAGAAGGCTCTGAAATAAGTGATGAAGAAGACATAAACTGGGAGGTAGTAAAAGGTAAAAAAATAATTATATTGTTAAAAGGGTAAAAGAGAGAAAAAAGAAAATTTAAAGGGATAAGTACAGAAGAAAATAAAATAGGAAATAGTTGAAAAAGGATATCCACAGATATAGATTGGAGTTGGTATAATGGTTAAGGTGCTTGACTGACAGACACAAGGTAAAGAATGATACTCACATTTGGAAAGGAAATTAGCTAGTCTTAGTATAGCCTATTAAAAAGCCAACACAGTAATTAGCTATGAATTAATGAAACCATGAATCCAAGGAAAAGGGAAAATTAAAAATTTAGAGTGCTTTCTATAACTGTGAATAGTATTAAGAATATAGAAAGAAGTATAGGAATTTTGGAGTGGTCTAATACATGTGATGTAGATGTAATTATATTAGAAGATACAAGATTTTTAACAAATGAAGAAATATTACAAACAGAGAAACTATGGGAAGGAAAGATAGTCTTGAATTTGGAAAATGAGAGCTGTTCTGGAATAGCTGTATTCTGTAGAAATAAAGTAAAGATATTAGATGTTAACTTTAGCAAAAAATGGGAAGATTAGCCATTGTAGATTTAAAATGGAAAGAACAAGTCTACAAAATGATAACATTGTATGCTTATACTAACTGTAAAGAGAGGGAAAGCTTATTTCATCAGATATTAGACTATGAAGTGATAAATATGAATATTATTATAACATGAGATTTTAATTTTGATTTAGAGGCAAGAGTAAAAAGAAAGGAAATTATATTAGAAAAATGCTAGTAGTTATAAGATGTGGTAAGTTAAAACTTTGGGACAAAAATTCATGGATTTACGAAAGGGTATATATAGAACTGCAATAGATTATTTTATAGTATCTGGATATTTAGTTATAGGAGAAGGGGAGGTAGTTGAAACAGGATTTTCTGATTATCTTACAATATGGCTAGAGATAAAAGAAAACAAGGAATATATTAAAATAGGCAAATTAATACAAAGGATAAATGAGAAAACATAGCATGAAGACAGAAAGAGATTAATAATGCAGTTATGAAAAGACCACATTACTATAAAAACATTTTATAAAAACTGGTCTGAATGGTGGGTGATATTTAAGAAAATATATAAAAATGTTTTTTTTTTGCAGTAGCAATATGATGTGAGAAAAGTAGAGAAAGAAAAATATAAAAGAACATAATGATTGGAAGATTTAGTACATAATGATAGAAAGTACTTTGACAAAGAAAAGAATATATGAAAGAAACAAAGAAAAAATACAAGCATTGTTACATAAGCAACTATACTTTTTACAAGGAAAAAGAGAAGTATCAAGCTACCTAAGCAGATTAGCAAATGAAGATAGTGTAATGACAGAAATAAAAAAATGTAAAAGGAGAAATAGAAAGAACTCTGGAAAAGAGTATGAATATCGTTGCACAATATGTACAAAATGTTCAAAGAAAAAAGAAGGTAGGGAAAAAGTGTGAAAAGTAAAATAGTTGACAGAAAAAGAGAATAAAGAGTTGGAAAAAGAGATTTCTTTAAGTAAACTAGATTAAGTGTTAGGACAGGTAAATATAGATTCGGCTGCAGACCCAAATAGAATAGGGTATGAAATGTATAAATACTTAAGGAATTGGCAAAAATATATTTTTAAAGATTTTGAATGAAAGGTTTCATGTATAAAGAATTAAGTAGTGGGAATACTTAAACTCATATGGAAGAATGAAGATAGAAAAGAATTATAAAACTGGAGACTAATAGTACTGAATAATAATGAATATAAGTTCTTTATGAAAATAACACAAAATATATTTGAATCTAAAATGGGAAATATTATGTAAGATAGCATATATAGTATAAAGGGGAAGGGTTGTAAAGAATTATAAATGATAATTAGAGAAATTGTGAATGACATTATGAACAAAAGGAAGAAACAAAAATCATAATAGGAGACCTTAATAAGACATTTGACACAACTGGACATGAAATTTTATGGGTAATAATGAAAGAATATAAACGAAAATGCTAGGAAATTATGTATGTCAGCATATAGTAATAACAAGTAAAAATATGTTTAAATGGCTGGTTAAGCCAAGAAGAGGTACATATGAAGTGTGGTGTAAGACATGGATGTCCAATGAGTTGTATACTCTTTGCATTAGTTATGAATGTGATAATATGTGAAATAAATTACAAAATGAAGGCGGCAGGGTATATATATATATATATATATATATATATATATATATATATATATAAAACCTAAAGGGTTAAGAATTCCAGTTATGTTAACATATGCAGATGACATTATAATAATTGCAGAAAATAAAATTTGGATAAAAGAAGTAATAATTTGCACAAATGAGTGTGTAGGAATAATAGAGATATCGTTAAATAAAAAGAAAAGTAAAGGTTTAGGTGATGTAGTAAAGACTGGGGTATATATTTTACAATGAATTACATTTCTGTGCTAGGTATAAAATTTGAGAATAAAGATGTAAGTAGAATTCAATGGGAGAAAACAATAGAACAAATAAAGCAAACATATTTTCTGGAGAATATATAAATTATTATTCAGAAAAAATGCTTATTTGATAAATTCAGCACTTATGGGAAAAATAGCATACTTAGCAGATGTATTTATGCTGCCAACAGCATTTGAAAAGGAATTATTGCAGATATATATTTATTTCATTTATATGGGGTTCTAAATTAAACCCAATAAAAAGAAGACTTTTGTATGTAAATGAAGAAGGAGGTATAAGGATATTAATATCTGGAAAAGATTATGAATACGGTTGTACAATATGTACAAACTGTTTAAAGAAAAAGGACGGTAGTGAAAAAAGTGTGGAAACTAAAATAGCTAGAAAAAGAGAATAAAGAATTGGTAAAAGAGATTTCTTTAAGTAAACATGATTAAGTATTAGGACATGTAAATATGCTGCTTCATTAAATTTATACAAAGTGTTAAAGTGGATAAATGAAACCGATGAGCTATTAGTAGTAAAACTGTATAAACATAAGTATGACAAATTTTGGGGTATGGTAAAAAAGAGTAAAATAGAAAAAGACTGTAGAAATGAGGAAATAAAATGTTACTAAGAGAAATAGTTTTGCGGAAAATAAAAATTGATGATATAGAAAAATAGGGTTGCCACCTTTCTATTGTCCCATTTCCTGACAAACAAGCCCCGCCTCATGCATAATCTAGCCACATCCATTCCCTTTAGTAGCCATGCCTCTTTTGTCTAACACCCTTCAGCACAAGTCTTGAATATCACATATAGTTACCACTAACTGGAAAAATATACAATGAATCAGATGTAAGTAAATTAAAAAAAACTTTATTTAGCAGTACTTCATTCAAGGGTTCACTGTACACAGCAGTACATCAGTACACAATAGTACATCATACATCAAAATGACACCACTGGATGAAACAAGCATGAGAAAACACTAAGCCTTCAGCAGAAGTCTTTAATACCATATGCAGTTAGTACTAAAATGGAAAAACAACAATTACTCAAATGTAAAAAAAAAATTTGCAGTAATTCATTCAAAGCAGTACATTAAGGGTTCACTACACACAACAGCACATGAAAATGACACCACTGGATAAAAAAGACAAACAACCATGGGAAAATAAAGTGTCTTCACAATTTCCGTGCCGGAAAATCATTGCTTATACCTGAAGCTATATTTTGCATTTGATCTGGCAGGCTCAAGTAATGGCTGGTTATTTTTCACAAATGAATAAAATTGTGAACAACTCATGTTAAAATTTAGCTTGACTTGCAACTCAACCTTCACAAGCAACATTAGCATTCTGTTTCATGTATCAGTCCACACATTCCCCATAAGTGAAAAAACCCTTTTGACAAAGGTATTGCTGGGGGGATTGAAAAGGTAAACTGTACCAGTCTGTAAAGTGTTTTGCAGGAGGAACTTTACTAAAAAAAGTCACCCAGCGATCACTTACAGATGTCTATGTCATCTGTAACAGGTTTGGCAATGTAGAAGTTAAAGTGCAGTCGTCTGAGTAAAGTGCTTCAATGTCCACATCCAGTTTGAAAATGTCTGCAACTGTATGCAGTTCTGGCCAAGTTACAGGATGTTGGAGGCTGAGGCCCTGCATAGCTTTAAAGGGACTATTATCATAGTCAAACCACTTCTGTAGGTAACAAAGTGCTTTACTGTAAAAATCATAGCCTACAGGCCTGCTTGGCACAGCTGGAGTCAAGTACTGTTAGGCAGATGAAACTTTAGTACCAAAGAATTGGTAATCTACCCTTCTCTGCAACTCATCTTTAAGACTTTTCATCACTGTGTACAACTCTGGAGCAGAGAGCGTGTTACTTTCAAGCTTTGCTATAGACTTGTGGAATACCTCCAGGATGTAGTGCATGAAATGTATGTAGCACTCTGCCTCTGAGATATCCTCACTGATGCTATCCTCATCAGCCTTCACAAATCTCCTCAGCCCCCTGACTAATAAAATAACTTTTAATAGTGGGCCAGCATTCTACCAGCCTCACCACAGCTGGGAACAAAGACAGTCACCTTGTAACAACATGGTGCATGATTTTCTTAAAGTCCTAGTCTAGGAAAGAATACAAGTCTTTCAACAGTGCCATTTTTAGCAGATGTTGAAAACTCACTATGTACTTTCAAAACCAGAGTCTCCACATCAAACCCTACAATGGACTTGCTTGCATGCTTGGCACAGTTGTGTATGACATGGCATAAACAGTTTGTTGCAATGATGTGAGGCACCTCAGATTTCAGATTTTTAAAAACAGATATGTGCTTTCCATAATTAACAGAGGCATTGTCTGCAGCATAGCTAGCAATGTTTTGTACTTTTAGTCCTTTCTGCACAAGGATGTCCTTTATTCTTGTAAAGATGCATTTGGAACTTTTGTTATGATCCTCATAGAAATCCAGAAGTTTCTGTTGTGTGCCATGGCTGTGAGTAAAGTACTGAATAACCAGGGGGAACATTTTTCTGTTCCCTTTATTGGATGCATCTGATCCCACTAGGAAATAAGAATTGCCAAGTTCCTGCAGAAGGATCTCCTCTGAATGAGGTGCAAGTACATTCATTACAATACTCACAGATTTTGTCTTCCCACCGCTGAATTTTGAAGCCAAAATAGAATCAGGGAAAACTGTCGGTGCCAGCTTACCTCCACAGTCCATGGCTCTATATGAGTGATTCTGTTTCCCTCCATGATAGACTGCTGTCACTTCAGCTGCAGTCACTTTGGAAGCTTCACTGGTTGCACTACGTGGCTGAATAAACTTTGTCATTACAAAGTTCTGCCTCTGGAGCTGAAGGCTTTGCTGATGTTTGTCAGACTTCTGATGGCTTTTCAGTGCATTTTCCACATCCCACTTTATAATGAAAGTTGTTCCACAGGATGTGCACTTTGCCATGGAATCTTCATTTGGAATAGGTCAAACCCATGAGTAGCTTTGCTTCCATACCTTATTATAAGTGCAGAAACAATTCTTAGCAGACATGCTTTCAGCCTCTTGCTGATCCTTTGACTTTTTCCCAAACATGATTTTTGCAGGATCCTTGCTCAACATCACTACAATAAACCAAAACAGCTATTAATACACATCAAGATACTATAACGTGACCGACAGCAGTGCCTGCTCGGGCCTGTGTCATAGTCACTAGCCAGATTTGATCACATTCACATGTGAATCTCCAGACTTTTACAACTTGGCATAAGGAAAAAAAAAAACAAGTCAATGAAAATATAGACTCCATCTGTAAAATTAACAGTAGAGGTCAAGCAATGAAAGGCAACAGAAGCAACTCCTGTCTGAGGGACATTTTGCAGCTGTTACACCCATGAACCTGGTGTGACAGCAGAACATGCACAGAAGGCATTCAACTGTGACTAAAACCTGTGGATCAGATACTAAAGCAACAACACTGTCCCAAGTTAAGACCCTCTACTGTTACGCAGAACCCAATGCAAAGTTATCCAGCTGAGTCTGGACACAGCGCCACAAAGTTCAGACATACTGTGGGCCAACAAGATGATAAAGATGAAATACATGGTAGCTCAGCAATCATAATACCCTCTGGGAAAAACTATAATAACTTGCATAGAGACAAACTAGACATTGTATGGGCTGACAAGGTGATAAAGATGAAATACATAGCTCAGCAATCATAATACACTCTTGCTGCAACAGTAATAACTTGCATAGAGAAGGGTAAAAAATTAGAGAGATTTTTAAAATATTGCAATCCTAGAACAGGCCATGCATTTTCTTAAAGATAGAAGCCTAAGAGGAAAATATTTATTGACTTCAACCCTCTATCATTTGGTTGAAATCCACATAGTATAAGAACAATATGAGGCAAAAATCTGTACATTATGTTCTAAACATCACAATGCCTTTCAACCTAGACAAGAAACCTAGCCAGCACTAGAGACAGAAATGTAAAGTCTTAGGTGTTAGAATAACAGTTTTTCCTCTACCATGCATTTTCTTAAAGATATGAAGTTTAACAAATATCCACAAATGATGTTAAGCCATACCTTAACCTTTTAGTTAGCACAAGAAACTGGAACAAAGCTTAAAAAGGACAAATTTAAAATGCCACTCCTATAAAGATGTGATTTGCCACTATGAAAAACAGACTACTTTGAAAGACAAATGGTGTTATATTCAAACACATAAGGGCTAGAAAAAACATTTCCATCATACAATGCTTAAAACTGTTCAACCCTAATTGCTTGCAGCAAGTATACTTGGCCTCTTAGCACAATATAGGAGCACAATAAATATAGGAGCATCAGCACATTTTAACTCTAAAAGTTGCAAGAAGCTTGGCAATGCATCAATAGTTATTATTCATTTTAAACTTACTCTATGTGATGAACCACCACTGGACCAGTAGTCAAGGAGCCTCAATCCTTACCACTGGCAACAGTGGGGGACATTCACTGAGAGGATGAGAGGTACACACACAGTATTTCCAGATGCAGCTCTCTGCATCAAGTGGAATTTCCCTTAAGAGCACACAGAGATCACAGTCAGTTCAGGCCTGGTTTCTCCCTCTTTCTCCAAATCCCCATTAAGACTCCCCACTGGCACAGCTATAGAGTTGAGTGGAGTGGCCAAGTCAAGAACTCCAGCACCCTTTTTGCCCAACCAGTGCTTCATGTCCCTGCCCAAGTAGCTGACACTCACACTCTATGAGGTTTGTTTTATACAAACACACACACACACACACACACACACACACACACACACACACACACACACACACCTGGGAAAGGCTGGCACTTTTGCTGAGACTATAAGGTAGTTATCATTGTCACCAGCTCCTTATCAGCTACTTTAAGACCCTAAACAAAGGTTGCCCAATCTTACGGTGCAATATTAATATTAGCACAAATTGGTAGTTTGACCAAGAGCAAGACTATTAGGAGTGGGCCAAACAGTGTCACCAAATAAACATGGAAGTACTCTCAAAACTTAAATATCTGTATGCCACAATGGAAGGTTTAATTATATTAAAAAAAAAAGAACAAGAAAATGCTCAGTATATATTTACAGTGACATCAAAGTTCAAATCCACAAGAAATATTTAAAATAACTTTACAGTACAGTCTCAAATAAAGAAAAACATCTAAACTAAGCTTTGCTATATTCCTATCTATATCTAAGAGAGTATACCCTAGAAACTTACTTACAGATCAAGGCAGATCTTGTGATAAATGGTTCTTCTCAGGTCCAAAACCAAATACAGAATGCTCTGTCTCTCTAAGAGACTTCCCAAATTAATATCTCAAATATTACTGCTGGAATAGCTTGCAGAATGACATCATTTATTGTCATTTGACTATATCACAGGTGAAACTCCCACTTCTGGAAAAACACATAGATTTCAGATCCTTGACAGATACTGGAAGTCATAAAACAATTACATTTCTTCATGCTTTCACTCTAAAGACAATACAGAAATCTCACTACTACAAACTTTATGTCTCTAGTTGCATTGAAAACTGAACAAATACCATCTTTTATTGCATAGCTTCCTGGAAAGCAATTTAATTTCAGTTATTTTTCTAAAGTTAACCTCCTGTATTCTGGTTTCCACTGTTAAAATATATACATTTAAACAATTACAATAGTGCATGCACAGTTCTGTTCTCTTCTAGCAGTGCACACTGTGGATAAATACATTTCAAGCACAAGCACTCTACAAAATATGTTTTACAAAGTAGTTTGAGCATGACATACAGTTTACAGTTGTGACACAAGCATCTTATACAAATCATGTTGATATTCACAAACATTATTTACAATATTCACTAGGTGTGGTGGCAGTATCTCCATTTGTCATGCTCTACTCTCTACTTAATCCTTCCCAGAAAACATATGAGAACAGACCAAAAATGTCAAGGCATTGCAATGTGGTCATTTCAAACTAACCCAAAAAAATCTAACTCTTTAAAGAGTAATTCCACTTACCTCTGAAAAAAGCAGCAGGCTTCCTGGTACAATCAGAAACAGAACAGGGCAGGAAGGTCACAGGCTAACATAGCAGCAGAGCAGCAGTTAGGCAGGGAAAAACAAACTGGCTCCCAGAAATTCAACTTCTTCCTATGCATCAGTAGGGAAAAAACGTGCAGCATCCACCACCTTAGTCCTGTCCTCTCTGACCACTCTGTCCTCCCAATTGCAACTGAAGATCAGCTGAATGAGCCAAATTGAGTTGAAGAGAGTCTGTAGCCACTCCAGGTGATTCTGGTAATCAGGTTAAGAAAAGAAAAAGAAGGTAATGAATAGCTGAAAGCCTGGCTTTTTATTTCTTAGTTTTCACTGGCTTTTCATGGGCTTTTCAGTAGTCTCTTTGTTGATTGGCTGATTGCTGTGTGATCTTGTTGATTAGCTCTTTCCCAGTTATTTTTTTCATCACTGTACAGACGCCCTGACAAAGCAGTGCAATTTCTGGAGTCTCAGATTGAGAATCAGAGAACCAGAATACTCATTTCCAGACACTCCGGGAAAGAATGGAGAGGTGGCAACCACATAGCAAAAGATAGAAAAGTATGGTATAAGAATGTAATGATACAATATTACTATATAAAACCATGAGAAAATCTAATAGATGAAAAAAATAAAGCTAAACAAATAAGAATCAAGTGGTGTAATAAGAAAGTAAAATGTCAAGATTTTTTGTGGAGACTGGTAATAAATAAATTGCCAGTAAAAGGAAATATGACATATAAAAAGAAAAGTGATCGAATATGTTTACATTGTCAAGAAGAAGAAACTATGGAACATGTGTTTTTGAAATGTAAAAAAGTAAAACAAGTTATGGGAAAAACTACTTAAAGAGGATTATTTTTAAGACATAAAAGAGTGGATAAAATAAACATGGATATGATCAAATATGGATATTATAATAAAAGAAGTATAAAACATGCTAAAATAGATAAAAAGCTATTTTATGTTATATGGGATATATGGAATGAAAGAATAAATCAAATTATGTTTAATTATAAATGGATTTTAACAACAATATTATGTAAAATCAGATAGTGGTTATGGAAAATGGAATGAGAGTGTAATAAGGATGAAAATTTAACATGATTGTAGAGGAAATTATGAATATGCGTTTCCACATATGTAAGTATTTGTAAATATGTAAATATTTTGTAAATGAGTTATTTTTGCATATAAATAAAGGACCTCTACTCATTTAGGTAGCTGCCATGGGATCTTTTATATCCAACTGAGCTACAACAGATGCAGGCAGATGGGGCCTTGGTTTAACATCTCATCCAAAGGGCAATGAATTATTATACTGGAGTTTTTCTGACATTCTCCTTTTATGGAGGTAAGAAGCCGAATATGGTAGCCATATCAATTGATTGAACAAGGAACTTGGTGATTCACAACACTGCATAATGCTTTACTGTCAGTTCAGTGTAGACTCTTTGGGACTATCTTTGAAATTATTTCAGAAATTACAACAGAAATATAGCTCTTATTGAGTGATTTATTGGTGTCCTATTGTCCCCAAGGACATTATCATCAGATGCACCCTAAGGAATAATGGTAGATAGTTATAAGTACATGAAAAATGAAATAAGTGAAATAGAAAGATACAACACAGGTAACCAAGAACAAAAGGAAGACCAAACAGCAGAAGGTTGTAGAGATGCCATATGCTAAATGCGTAGTAAGCAAGGCACTGATATGGAAAATCAAAAAGGTGAAAAAAAAAGATAAACATGTAAAGGAGAAAACAAAGATGATTAATAAAAGATAATTGTAAAGTAATATGGAAATACAAGGAAGGAAGGAAGGAAAGGCAACAGGAAAAGAGGTTTCAGAAAATAATGGAATACCATTTTAGAAAGTGGCAAAATAGAAGAATAGGATGGTCACAGAGATGAGTATAGCAGCAAACAAAGACGATGCCTCAGAGAAGGAGTTCATATTAGGCAGGTTAGAGAGAAACAAGAAATGGTCCTTCTGCTGAGATATCAATATATGGACTGGGAAGAACAGTTTAACTGCAGGAAGAAGCCTATTCCATTATTGAATGCAGGTAAAAGTAGAATTCTTGTAATGGTTATTTGATTTTGAAAGCAGAAGTAGGGACACATTTGACAACCACAAGGCATGACCAGGGAACGATGTACAACAGTGAATGAATATTATGTGAGAAAATATATTTTGTATGTATGTTTATTTGGGACCACAGAAAGGTGGTAATATAGTTTTAACTGACTTAATATCTGCAGCTACACACTGATGACATCTATGTGGCGAGCTAGTGGCAGATAGTACAGTTTTGTTATATGTTACCTTAGAACTTGATAAGGGTATATGCTAACAGCTCTGTGACCTACGACATACACACAGGAGTTATATGCTGCCTCAGAACTTGAAAGGGAATATCCTGACAGTTTTGTGACCTATGACATGCATACAGGAGTTAGGCGCTGCCTCAGAACTTGATAAGGGAATATGCTGACAGCTTTGTGAGATATGACATGCATACAGGAGTTATATGCAACCTCAAATATGGTATGCATACAAGAGTTATATGCCACCTCAAATATGACATGCATACAGGAGTTATATGCATCCTTAGATATGACATGCATATGGAAGTTATATGCTTCCTCCAATATGACATGCATACAGGAGTTATATGCTGCCTCAGATATGACATGCATGCATGAGTTATATGCCACCTCAGATATGATGTGCCTGCATGAGTTATATGCTTCCTCAGATATGACATGCATACAGGAGTTATATGCCACCTCAGGTAGGACATGCATATAGGAGTTATATGCCTCCTCAGATATGACATGCTTATGGAAGTTATATGCTTCCTCAGATATGACATGCATATGGGAGTTATATGCCACCTCACATATGAGATGTATACAGGTGTTATATGCCACCTCAGATATGACATGCATACAAGAGTTATATGCCACTTCAGATATGACATGCATACAGGAGTTATATGCTTCCTCAGATATGACTTGCATAAAAGAGTTATATGCTGCCTCAGATATGGCATGCATATGGGAGATATAAGCCACCTCAGATATGACAATATGACATGCAGACAGGGAGTTATATGCCGGCTCAAATCTGACATGCATACTGGAGTTATAAGCCACCTCAGATATGACATGCATACAGGAGTTATATGCCACTTCAGATATGACATGCATGCAGGAGGGGAAAGAACAACAATGACTGTACAGATTTGATCCTAAAATGAGGCGTTACATAGGTAGAAACTGTGTGAGCAGCCTGAGGCATTGGTTTGTTTAGGAATTGTGGATTTGATATATATATATATATATATATATATATATATATATATATATATATATATATATGTATATATAGTTTACATATGTTTGTGCGAACGGCATTCTGTCAGCTGCAATGTGCTGAAAATCAGAATGTTGAGCGCACAAACATTTGTGAACCAGATAGTCAACTACACTTATGCGAATGCACTACTTCATTCAAATAAGTGTAAGTCAACTATCTGCACGGAGATCGTGGTACAGTGGGGAGTGGAAAATCATCCACATCCCCACTGTAGTGTGATCTTGGAGTTAGAAAATATAAGTAAGGGAGATGTGGGGGGTGCAGGTGAGCTTGCCTCCCTGCAAAAACGTGATTTGTCATATAGGAGATAGGAGTCTGATTTACATCAGCTCCTATACGGTTATCACATGGTGGTTTCGACAACAATGCTGAGTCAAATGCGTCGAGCATTTAGTTCGACATTGTCACTGTTCGCTGTTTTTCATTTCGGTATTACGATTCGTTTTTCCAAATGGAAAATGTTTTTCCTTTTGAAGAAACAATAGTAAACCTATATGTGTATATATATATATATATATATATATGTTGGTTTGTTTAGGAATTGTGGATTTGTTATTTTTATATATATATATATATATATATATATATATATATATATATATATGGATCTACCTGAGTAGATCGAAACATCATAACACCGACAAAGCGCCAGAAGATCGACAAGGCAGAAGACCGACGGAGGAAGACACCGATGCTGAGAAGACTGAGATGGGGAAAGGATGTGTAAGTATGCGGTAGTGACGGCCGTTAGGGTGCGAGTAAGGTAAGTGTGCGATGTTGACGGTCTGTAGGGGTAGGGGTGGGATAAGTGAGTTAGGGTTAGGGCGCGGGTTAGGTAAGGGTGCAGTAGTGATATTTTTTGGGTTAGGGGCAGGTTAAGTGAGTTAGGATTATGGCGTGGGTTAGGTGAGTGTGCGATAGTGACGGACCTTAGGGTTAGGGTTTCGGTTAGGGTTGTAGATAGTTGTGTATGCAAGGGTTAGTGTTGGTTTGTAAGGATTTTGGTGTGCTTGTGTTGTGTGTGTGGGTTTTGGATAGGGGATTTGTTTTGTTTGTTGTTATGATGTGTTGAGTGTATGTGGTGTCGTGTTTGTGAACTGTCGATTATGTGGTGTCGGTGAAGTGCTTGTCGGTGTTATGAAGTTTCGATCTAATCAGGTAGATCCATATATATATATATATATATATATATATATATATATATATATATATATATATATCTTTATAGAATATTTGACAGTGGTCAAATAAGACACATATAATTTCTGCAGTGTTTTCTATGTGAACACTGGAGTTTGAAGAGGATTTCATAAGGAAGTATATGTAATTAAAATAACAGAAATATTTGCTATTTAATTAAAACCAAGAGGACCTTATCCTTCATCAATGGATGTGGCCATACAAAACAAAGTTGAAGACTCCCAGCTATACTATCTAAACATGGCACAACGTGCGGGGGAACTACATCATTAACATTGTTTTTTCAGCTGTGTTATTCTTTTCTTTTTCCCTCATGCACTATGTGTGCCTATAACATGATACAATGTTACACCTCATCACTTCTTTTAGTTTCCTCAGTCCATTGACTTAGAATGACTGCACTCTCAATAATAAAACAATAGGTAATTAACCATGGGAATCCTGAGCCATTTATAGTGAAAGATGAAAGAGCTTTAGCTACTGAAAGAAGAAAAAAGCTTACAGATGCAATTATTCATACTAAATATGGAAGAAATGTAAAAT
Organism: Protopterus annectens; assembly: GCF_019279795.1. Taxonomy (NCBI): domain Eukaryota; kingdom Metazoa; phylum Chordata; order Ceratodontiformes; family Protopteridae; genus Protopterus; species Protopterus annectens. The sequence continues at coordinate 575,040,241 of NC_056729.1, forward strand.
ACTTTACTAAATTTAAAAATAGCCATAATAATTCTAATACATAACTAAATTTAAATGACAATAACAGTTCTACCACTTTCTCCCTGCTGCTAGCTAGCTATGGGATTAAAAATGTATCATTGCAGAGACCTCAATTCCATTCCAGTACAATTTTCTTTAATAAAAATGATGGCAACAAAACCAGTAAATGTAAATATAATTTTAATTTATATAAATGACCTCATGTACATGGAGGGATGTAGGTAAAGGACATAACTAAGTTATCAGCAATGAAATGAAACAGGAAAATAATTAAACACCACCATATATACCATTATTTTAAAAAAGGTAAAACATTTATTTTTAAAATAATGGCATTATATAATAATATACTGTGTTTATGTGCAGACAGTAATGGTTTAAACATTGCTGCCCTCATGATCAACCCACAACAGCCATGCATAAACCTATCATTACCCACATGCAGATAATATATCACTTAATTAGTAGCACTATTGAGGGCTTCTGGTCAAAGTATTAGGATTTTTTGTTATTTTTGACTTCCTTTGATCATTAATCACAAATACCCTATAATGGCACGGCAGTTTTTCTTTTCAGTCAGATATAAGCCTGATCTTAAAATTTGAGCAATATATTTACTTTTCTCCCACTCACTATCTTAACTACAGATAATAAAGTCTTGTCATAATTTCAGACATTTCTGCCTCTGCTCGACCGCATCTTGAATAACAGCTCACTGTGGCAAAAATGTGATGCCATTAGATAAACACTATATCAGATGCTGTAAAGAGTCCTAAAGGAAAGAATGCAGGATTTTTAGAAAGCCAAAATGGTACGCAGAAAAGAATGCAGAACTTTTGTACAGACTGAGAGAAAGAAAGAGAAGTACTTAAATGTTTTCATTACAGAAGGCTGTCTAATAGTCAGAATTACTATGAGTTAAACTACACCGATACAAAGAACTTAGCATTCATATGCAGTTGTCCCTTAATAATGCAGTACGTCACTGATTTTGTAATGTGGTAGTAAATAGTTGTCATTACAGAGACATTAAATTGTAATGGGTTCCAGCTGTAAAATGAGATAATCTGTAAGAAGGCTGGCAACAGAAGCAGTGTGTGTGTGTGTGTGTGTGTGTGTGTGTGTGTGTGTGTGTGTGTGTGTGTGTGTGTGTGTGTGTGTGTGTGTGTGTGTGTGTGTGTGTGTTTGTGCATGTGTGTGTGTGCGTGTGTGTGTGAATGTGTGTGAGTGTGTATGTGTTTGTATCTTTGTGTCTGTCTATGTGTAGATAGATATAGATACAGATAAATGCATGTGCATACATGTGGGTGTCTCTGTTTGTACCTCTGTACCTGTGTGCATGGTCATATGTGAGTGTGTTTGTGTGTGTGTGTGTGTGTGTGTGTGTGTGTGTGTGTGTGTGTGTGCGTGTGCATGTGTGTATCTATATGTGTGTGCATGTGTGTGTGCGCATGTGTATGTGTGTGCATACGTGTGGGTGTCTCTGTGTGTACCTCTGTACTTGTGTGCATGGTCATGTGTGTGTGTGTGTGTGTGTGTGTGTGTGTGTGTGTGTGTGTGTGTGTGTGTGTGTGTGTGTCTATATGTAGATAGATATAGATTCAAATAATGGTTTTTTGTGTGTGTGTGTGTGTGTGTGTGTGTGTGTGTGTGTGTGTGTGTGTGTGTGTGTGTGTCTATATGTAGATAGATATATATGCAGATAAATACATATATATCTGGTTTTGTGTGTGTGTGTGTGTGTGTGTGTGTGTGTGTGTGTGTGTGTGTGTGTGTGTGTGTGTGTGTGTGTGTGTGTGTGTGTGTTGTTATACGCCAGCCATTTGGTCAAACATTTAGATTATACAATGACCCCCCATTAAGTATTCAAAAACATGCACACTGATTGGTCAGCATGCACGTTGTAAATCAGAGTTATAGTAATGGAAAAAGGTCCAGTCGTCCGGACTTTTTCCATTACTATAACTCTTTTTTTTTACAGTAATGGAGAATGCAAGGTCTCCGTTGCTTCACACTGTCTCGCTATGTTAAAGGAGTTTAACATAGTGAGACAGCTTTAAAAAAGCAACGGAGATTCTCCGTTGCTTTTTTTAAAGCTGTCTCACTATGTTAAACTCATTTAACATAGCAAAGCAGTTTTTAAAAAGCAACTGAGATCTTGCTTTCTCTGTTGCTTTTTTCAAAACTGTCTCGCTATGTTAAATGGGTTTAAAATAGCAAGACAGCTTTAAAAAAGCAACGGATATTCTCTGTTGCTTTTTTTAAAGCTGTCTCGCTATGTTAAACTCATTTAACACAGAGAAACAGTTTTTAAAAAGCAACGGAGATCTTGCTTTCTCCGTTGCTTTTGCCCACAGGTCTGATGTACTGCATAGGCATGCGCATGCGCAGTACATCAGAACTGCCGCAGAATACCAGACAGCTGCGGAAGGGCAGCAAGGAGGCATTATATAATGCCATTATTTAAGAAAAGTAATTATTTTTTTTCTTAAATAATGTCATTGTATAATAGCAATAACCCACTTCTGGGTGTGAGTAATGCTGGATTTAACCACGGTTGGCTTTGTTTGGCCACATGGGCTTCACTCTCGTGACCAAACCACACCAACCGTGGGTAAATCCAGCATTACCCACACCCAGGCGTGGGTTATTGCTATAATATCAAATGTTTGTAATGCCAGCACAAGTGATTTAATCGTCATATGAAGTCCACATACATATATATGAAATACCACAATACCAGCACTCTGGAGGGTCATAAAATATCAAAGGCCAATGAATCCAAAATACTTTATTCCAAATCGGTTTCACCACGAAAATAGTAGCTTCATTTTAACATGCTCTACATCATCTTAAATATCCCCATAATTAATCACGACCAATATCTCCCAAAATATGTATTCCTACCACATCACCAAAAATACCTTATTTTAATGCTAAAATACATATTTATTCATAAGTAAAAAATAGATATTAACATAAATCTTAAATAATACATATTTTTAATTTGTTAAAATAAACCAGTTATAGCATTTCATTTAATCTTGGTTTAAATAAAACTAGGATGTCTTTATTATCCACAATTTTTTCTTTCTTATCTAACAAAGATTTTATCTGAAATAAGCTCATATATATATATATATATATTCACTACAAAATTTTGAAAGCCCAAAATCTCGAGTTTCAGAATATCGAGTTCAGAATCTCTAGATCTTGGAATATCAAAATTGTGAACCCCCCACAACACCACCCAACACACTAAAACATGTTTATGCTGCACCCCACAGCCCCCACAAGTTAAATATACCAACTCCAAGATCACACTACAGCGAGGACAAGGGAAATCTCCCAGTCTGAGCTGTATGTCGATCTCCATTCAGGATTTTAAAGTTTTGAAACTTTGAACATATGATCTTCGATCATATGAAATTTGAAGGTTTGGGCTTCCAAATTCTGAACGGAACCCATATATATATATATATATATATATATATATATATATATATATATATATATATATATATCTTTGTATGTATATGAACCCAATTTTCACTGGGGCAAAACTTATCAAAATAACAACTCATCACATCAGTGAGTTTTTCATTGTCTGATTTCTCCTTCCTCTAGTGATATGTTACCCAATGTTTATTTACATATGTTAAGATGGCTTGGGGTGCAGTCATGGCAGATGCTTTTAACATTTCAGAGAACACAGCACAAAATCTCATTGATGCAATCAGTTACAGCACCCATGAGTTGTGACTTCAGTAGTTCACCCAAAAATGCACTCAGTCATATTTTGGGTTAATCGCACCTTTCCTTTTCTTGCCACACCCTCTAGGAATGCCTTAGGTAAAGGTATCCTAGTGACTCGGCTAGAATATGGTCTCCCTATAATTGCTGCAGCCCCTAAAAGAAATGCATCCACCTGTCAAATCATCTCAAATGCCATATACTGATATCCCCCCCAAAATGAACACCACTGCAAAACCATTGAAAAAGATAATTGACTACCTGTGAGACAATGTGTTGACTTTCTACTCATCTCTAGCCTGTTTAAACTTATCAAGAATGACACCTCCCCCCAACTAGCCTCTAGACTAATCAGAGATGTACTAAAAAAACTTTCAGGTCCTTGGTCCCAAACTGTGGGAATCATTCTTCTTACCCCATTTTCTGATCAGATCTAAAAGCACATTACAAGACTCAAAGAAAATGCAGCCACTGTCTCTAATGATGTGACTTACCCTCTTCCTACCTTACTTCCCTCTACATACCTCGCTCTGACTCTACTGTTCATTGTGATTCTTTCAGCATCCCAGCTCTATTATCAAATATAATGTGCATTGTCAGTCACTCTGCAGATCATGTGATGTATCTATTGTCTTTATACTCCCTGCCAACCCTGATCGTCCTTCCGCATGTAATACATGTATATATTGTGTTTATTCTGTATAAAGTATCATGCATCTATTGTACTTACCCCTAGCTGACACTGAAATAGGTTCCATGGGATCGGTTCTTTACCCCATTTAACAGATTCCAAATAAAATAAAATAAAATGTAAATGATATTGCACATTTTATGATCATTCAAAACATTTTAAGCATGATTAAATTTCAAAGCTTTGCAAAGAAGACTTTGCTAGTTGTAAGCTTCTTATAGCATTTCTACATACATTATAAGTGTATATATGCATTTTGACCTATGTAAACAGACTGCTCTTGCATCACTAGGATTTAGCATTCTCTGTAAACAGTGTCAATCATCTGAATTAACAGCAATATATGCACTCCAATATTTCATGTAATAACCATGCTAAAATTGAAATAGTTTGATTAAAGTCCCTCACATGCTTAAAAAATATTTGCTTGTAGAGAAAATATGTCTGTAATGTCATGAAATTCGGTGAGTAGCACTTATAGCAAGATATCTTTCAGAAACTTAACTGCCAAGTCTGCAATTCTGGGCTCAGATAATTGGTATTTAAACACCACGTGACACAAGTATTTCTTTGTGAAATTTTTTTTAAAGTAGTCAGTGGTGTAGATTAGATCATGTCATTCCTTGTTAAATGGACCTAATTACATAATTATTCCTTATCTATTATCTTAGAATATATACTATGTAGTTACTACTATATTTCTACAGTAATAATTTAAATCCTTCATGAATATTCTGCACTATGCCACAAATTTGTATCAGTAAGCATGTTTTCAGTAACATGTCATATAGGAGTTTTACCAAGATTTTTTTTTTATTAATAATGAATATGCATAATATGCAGAAGGCAGTCAGACACGCAGTTACATCTATAACATTTGTTTCTTTTTTTTTCCAGAATTGTTTCTGAAGTGAGCTACATAATAAAGCAAATCTTATCTTGCCAGGTGGCATATTTGCTTAAAGGATTTATGCACAAAAAATTATCTGTGGTATTGATTTTTGGCTAACTTTGAATCTCAGAACTACTTTTCATAAGTGATTTTGATGCTCAATTTATTTGAGTTTTAAGGTCAGGAATAAAGTGTGGTAGAAGAAGGCAGCAGAGTATGACGTTAATAGGTTTTCCTTTTCTCCTTTCAGAAAGAATTTCTACGAATCGCACATGCTAACATTGAATGAAATAATATTTACTGAGTACATTCAAGTACAAACGTTAAAGACTGGTAAAGCTCCTGATTTAATTCTAGTGTTAAGTAACACATTATGTCACCATTTTCCATATTTTACCTGAAATCATAAATAAAGTAATGTATCATACTTAGTTCTTTCATTCCACATTAACATCACTTAGTTCTTTCATTCCACATAACATCAAAATGTTACGCGGAAAGCAAAGATGTTGCTATCTGCTATGTGACTAAAAATTTTTAAAGAAATCTCAGGCAAATACAGTTCACTCCCCCTTCATTTATCATGCCTTGCATTTATTTGTGTGCCCCAAACTCCATCCGAGTGTATTTAGTATGCTGAAATGGCATACATCCCAGAGGAAAATGCAGCTTATGTCGTGATAATATAAATTTGTATTTTAAAGCCAAACATCAGAATGTAGGCAAGAGAGTGATGCATTTATGTCTGACCTGATTACAGAACAGAAAGGTTAAGCCATGCTGCTGTCTTATCTGGTTCTGTTGAGAAATGTTTAATAAATAAATAAACAAGCAAACAAATACATAATGTAATTAGACCAAGTGCTCTTTGATCTTTTTTAAGCTGGCTTTCACTTAAACTCTACAGAACACTTAAGAAAAAAGTTGCTACTAAAATAAATCTGCCTGGGGTGTTAGAATGAATGGAAGTATGAAAGGGAACACCTCAGTTAATGGAGGATTGTCTCAGTAGGATATTAGCTCTTTATTTTATAGGAACTTGTGCTTTATCTATGAGTACAACCTGTAGGCATAAAACAAAACATAAAAGCTATAAGCTTTTTTACTTGACATGAATAAGTTAAGCAAAAGCTGAAGAAAGTTTAATTACCTTTATGTGGTGGTATCTTGATTCTCAGTTCACTGTCTAAAGATGAGAAAGACTTTACATCCTTAGTGTCTGAAGTACTTCTTGACAAATGCACTGCTTTTACTCTGCACTGCTTTCTTTACCCAAACAATGTCTGGCACAAACTGTACCTGACAGAGAGGGTGCCTGTAGGTTAGAAGTTAAATGAAATATTTTTTCACAGGGTAAGAAGTGTGTTTACTGTATGCCTTCATTCCAGCAGTGACTCCTAGATGAATGGAGCTTTTCAGACCAGCTGTGTTTTTAATCTGTTTCACATCTGTGGAAATTTACTAATGAGTGACAGATGAAACTAAAGGCAATGGACAGGATTAGGGAGAAAAGGAAAGACAGCAAAGTAGGGGTTTGTTATTGCCATGAAATAAAATACTTTTTAAAGGGTAAGTGTATGTATTATAGATAAAATAACACACAAGCAGACAGAAACATAGACACAGCAGGCAGCTTTAGAAGGAATGTCTTTGTGTGGTAAAAGTATAAATGAAATAACATCATTAAAGGCAGGGCTCCTGGTTAAGTTACAGTGTGTGCAATGAAACAGTAGATTCACAGTCTGATCTCAGTAACGTATGTTATCAGTGATTATCACTATGAGATAAAATGCCAGGGGCAAAAACTTTTGGTAAGAAACTGATACAGTCTGTTCAGTTTTTAAACAATACCGTCTTCAGTTATTTCTAACCTTATGCAGTAGTACTGCTTAATATTATTTAATGTCAGTGGCATGCATTTTTAATCATGACATTAGCATCAAGCCTGGTTCTGGAAGGTTGCCATAGACATGCACTCATCACACTGTACTGAAGCACTTTATTTTGTTGAACCATACTACATTATAGAATCACATCATGGAAGTGCAATTTATATTGCCTGTTTTTCTCTGTAAATGCTGTCTTTCTGTCCCTACACTTTATTTTGCTTCTGTATTCATCCACAGTGTATATTTGCCAAAGTTTCATGGTCTTTCTTATTAAATATTTTAGCTCAGACCATGAAACATGATATTCCTGCTTTCACCCTCTACTCACTGATCTTGTACATGTTATGTAGTTACTACAAGTTATGCACTTTTGTATGGATGAATATATTATACTTGTTTTCACTAGTCATATGTTAATTTTGTGTGTGTGCATGTGTGTGTGTGTGTGTGTGTGTGTGTGTGTGTGTGTGTGTGTGTGTGTGACTGCATGTATATGTGAGAGTATATGAGAATAAGGATATGTCTGTGAGGGTGTGTGCACCCAGGTGTGTGTGATTGGGTGTGTGTGTGTAAATTTACTATACATTACCATTAGCATACATGTGCAGTCATTTTTAGTGCACAGGAATATGTAAAACTACACAAGGTCACCAAACATGCTGCAACTATCTAAAATAATTGATCATAACTGGTTATGTATAAAACAAATGCAGAAATGACAATTTCTCATGTCTATAAAGAGGCCACATTTATTTGCCTCTCCAGCTTATTCCCCTTATAGTTAACTAACAACTCCTTACCTACTTCATTGTCACTATCACTGTCACCATGCCTCACACCCTTCCTTTTCATAATCATGTTTATGTCATGATCATAATAAACACATATCCTGCTCTGCAGTCTTATCTCCAAATCTCCAAATTCCCCATCTTATCCACATCAGTCTATTCCCACTCTGTTGAAATCTCAATTTTCCAGAACTTAGCAAGGTTTTTAACCATAGTTCAATTTTATATATTGTTGTAGACATTATCAACACAATAATATTACCTGTCCAGCTGTAAATCTTTTTTCTGCCTACCCTAATAACAACTGCCTCTAACACCTGGTTCATCCTGCTCCCTTTCCCATGACTCTCCACATACATAATTGCATAGAGTCAGGCTTGTACTTCTTGAAGACAGGCTATCATTCTTTTCCTGTGATGCTGTGTTGAATTTTGCCGACTAAATTTTCAGCTGACAAATAAGCAATAAAACACTTATGCTCAAAACTTGCCAAAAACTTAACTTGAACAAAGAGTTACATTTTTTGTGTTAGATAGAGATACCTCTAAAGCTTTTGATTGAGTAAACATTTCTTTTTTGAACAGTGTTTTTCTTAAATTTGGATTTACACCTCTTCTTCTCCAGATAATCTCTTCTTTACACCAAAACCTATCTATGCAACTCCTAATTAACAAAAATCGTTCTCAACCCATCCTGATAAACCAGGAGTTAGACAAGGTTGTCCTCTCTCACCCCACCTATTCAAACTATATATTGAATCCCTTTCTCTGTTTCTCTTACAAAAAGTTTACTATAACTCCCCTATTTATTTCATCAAAAGAAATTCCCATATCAGCCTTTGAAGACATTAACATATATTTATCTAGAGGTATATCTGTCTATCTAGCTGTCTCTCTCTCTCTCTCTCTCTCTCTCTCTCTCTCTCTCTGTGTGTGTGTGTGTATATATATATATATATATATATATATATATATATATATATATATATATATATATATACACACACACACACACACACACACACACACACACACACACACACACACATGCATACATATCTACATATATATAAAAGTACTCCGAATTCAGATCTTCAGGAAATTGTAAATTCAATTATTTTTTTCAGAAATTTTTAATTATAAACACAATTTTCAAATAACATAAATAAATAAATAAATAAATTAACCCCCTTGACATCTAATCATACTTACGCCAACTTTCATAATTTGGAGGGTAGTACTATAAGTACTTAATTAAAATATTTAGAGATTAACTACCATCAAGATAAAATATGGTTTTCAAACCAACCTAAACAAAACCTGGTTGAAAGTACTAGATAATATCACTAGATCGAAGTCACTGAATCTCCCATTTCTTTCTAAAGTGGTCATAACTAAAAATGAACATTCTCCCTTAATTGTTCTTCTATATATATTCCTTCTTTTGCCCAATACCAAATTATTTCTATAAACATATCTATATAAAATTAATAAAATGTATATGACATCCCAAATTGGCAAGGATATGTTATGATAAACTTACAGCACCCAGCCCTAATGGAGGATTAATCCTTTCTCACTTTCAGTTATATTAATTAATAATGAACTCAATGATGCTATTCAAGTAATATACGTTGATCTATCTCAACCACTTTGGGTGCAAATCTGGAGTAATTACCTCAAGTGCTATAATTTTCATAAGTTATCTCTTCCTTTTTATTCAATGCTGAACTAGAATTGTTAAACTTTAAGAAATTATTAATACAGCTTACCTAATTTTTCAATAAATTATTGATTTTTTTTAATTCAGTAATATTTGGTTTCTGTTGCAAACACAGAAGAAAAATCTGATCCACAAACTGAATGACAAAATGATGGATTTATCTAACTTCCCTCTATTAAAATATAAATGAATTTGGTGCAAACACCAAACGACCAATAAGCCAGAAAATAAATAAATTAGCACTTTTGTTTCTGCCATAAACTTCAGACAGTTTAAAAGACAGTTTAAAAGAAAGCAGATCATGTTTAAATACCTTCAGTTAGTGATGACTTTATGCAAACAGCACCCCCCCATAATTTCAGCCAGTGAGAACAAATATCTGCATGCATATTTATGAATATTTTTAAATATTATCAATGAATATTTGTAAAACCTTTAAAAACATAAAATTGACATTCCAACACATCTCATAAATTAAATAGGTATCATATATGATAAATATAAATACAAAAACAAAGTGTTTACTTTAAAACCTTATTCAAAACAACTTAACTTAGTTTAATTTGGCATGTTTTCATGCATGTTAAAATAAATCAGGTCATTCCAGTGTCTTCAACCTAAGAATATTGTTGATAGAAATGCATTCATTGAGACCTGGCCAAATGTTCGCTCTTAAACGTAACTGCCAGGTCAATTCTTTCCTCTCTAGATAAGTCTCACATTTTTTGGACAGTACAAATATTGTAAATGAAACTAATGAGAGTACTATCTCATTTTTTACTCAAAATGAGTCATATACCTTACCAGATATTTATATATTTATATTCATAATTATATATATATTATATATTATTTGACAATTATATATTATTCTTACACATATATTTAGTTTTATTTGTATTTAATAGTTTTTCATATGCATATATTTTTTAATATGTATTTTAAATCTGTGAGGTTCTTCTATATATATATATATATATATATATATATATATATATATATACACAATTATATTTTATTTATAATTTATTATATTATATATATGCATTCTCCGTCCATTGTAAATGTATTTTTTTTAATTTTATTTTTTTTGGCTTTGGATATATATATCTATTTTTTTAATATATATTTATATTTTATTGACATCATCCATACATAAGTTTTCCATTTTTAATTTTTTTCAAATAGTTCACACACTTACACTATTTGTGTTTACAGGCTTTTCATGACTCATTTATTTATTCTCTTTTAGTTTTAGGTTTTTTTTTTTAGTTTATTTTTTGATTTGAATATCTTTTTTTTTCCGCTTATTATGTGTTGTGCTGAAATGGGTATTTTTTCTTATATTTGGGGTGCTGTTACTTTAAAGCATTTGAATTTTTAAATGCATTAATATTAGTGTATTGTCTATTACAACACACAGGAAGTGATGTTTTGATGTCAGAAAGTGAAAATTTGGCAGCAGGAGGAGCCAGGCTACTGGATTATATACATTTTATACTACGGTATTTGTTGTTTATTAAACGTTTCAGTCCTTCCGTGAATTTGGTTTCCTCTCTAGATAATGACCAATCTCCACCCCTTTCACCAACCTTCACTGAGTCCAGCACAAAGAAGTTAAAAGAATGCCCATGGAAATCCATACAGTGTTTAGCAAGGGCATTGGTACCATCATTTTTTTTTAATTGCTCTAAGATGTTTGTAAATATGATTTTGTTAATTTATTCTCTGTTTTACTAGTATACAAACCTGCACATAAAACACATTGGGCACAATATACCACCATCTCTAAATAACAGTAAATCTTTTAAATTTAAAACCATTAATCACTGTCTCAGCAATTTCTGCAATATAGGAGCAATATGGGCTGCACCCACATTTCCTCATAAACCCTTCCCTCTTATACTTAACAACACCTATTAAGTATCTCATTTCACTTTCATACTGTAAATTATGCCAATTTTTCTGTATGATATGCCTGATATGCTTGCTGTTAGTCCCAAACGTGGTGACAAAGGAGCATGCATAGTTGTTCTGATTTACAAATTTAATACTTAGAAGCTCAGTACCAGTTTCAATACTTACATCAATTTTTTCATTACTATCAACATCCACTATCAACCTAAAACCCTTCCATCCTTTTAAGATGGGTTCAAAATGACCACTTTCTCTTTTAGTAATAACTTCCAACATGATCTCATATACAAATGCGTATGGGTAACCTCACTTTAAAAACATATCTTTCAGTGTCTCACATTTTTCTAAAAATAACTCGAATGTTGACACCTTTCTTGCCGCCCTCACAAACTGCACTTTAATGACTGCTAGCTTCTGCTTAAATGTGTGGGTGCTTGAAAAGTATAAAAAACATTTGAGTATATCTCTTTTTGAAACACTGAGTGGTGCACAGCTACAGTTATCCCACTCCACAAGGGGGGATCTACCTTGGATCCCAGGAACTACCGCCCCATCAGCCTGACGTGCCTGATTCTGCAAAGCCATGGAACGTATTATCATGGAACTTATAAACAAAGACATTGGCAACCTTCAAACACTGGGTTTGTGAAGGGCTGATCTTGTCTCCTGAACCTGATTGACTTCTTTGAATCAGTCTCCAGAACCGTGGACGAGGGTAAGGCAGTCCGCACAGCCTATCTGGACCTCGCCATGGCCTTTGACACCATCCCCCACTCTGGAATCATAGATAGACTTACTAAGCTGGGCATTAATCCCTACGTCACTCAATGGGTTGCCAACTGGTTTATTGACAAAACCCACACTGTAAAAGTAGACAGCTCTAAATCCAGCTCCAGACAAGTGACAAGTGGAGTACCTCAAGGTTCAGTCCTGGGACCACTCTTGTTTGGCATCTACTTCTCTGAAGTACAGGTCAACACTAAGGGACTCAGGCTAACAAAGTTCTCAGATGACTGCAAACTGGGAGCCATTATTGAATCCCCAAATGATGTGGATACTCTACAAAAAGGCCTTATAAAAACAGATGCTTGGTGCCAGAGCCATGGGCTCAAGCTCAATGCCAAGAAATGTATAGTTATCCCCTTTGGGAAAAAAAAACATGTACCCGTGAATTACCACATAGATGGCAGCACAGTAAACACTGAAAGTGTGATAAGAGACTTAGGGACACAGGTGGACAGTGGTCTCACCTTCGATAACCACATCGCCACAACAGTCAGGAAATCCTTCTATGTGGCACACCTCATCACTAAGGGCTTTTCATCCAGAAAAAAGGAGGTCATTGTCCCACTGTACTCATCCCTCATTAGACCCATTATAGAATACAACACCCCATTTGGTATGTACCTCTTAAGACATCTGCAACAACTGGAAAGGCCACAGAAATACTTCACTAAAAGAATCACAGGCCTAAAGCAGATGCCCTACGCTGACAGCCTTAAAAAAACTCCAACTGTACTCTGCCGCATATTGTCTACTCATAGGCAATCTCTGCTTAATATACAAGGCCATGTCAAACCCAGAGCTGTTGGACATGCTATACTTAAAGAAATCCCAATCCCTCAGAGCCACACAATCCAGGGATCTAAACCTTGTCATCACAATAACCAAAACATGCTGGAGGGATAGATTCCTGACCCAGAGACTCCCCAGACTCTGGAATAGACTGCCCATACATGTCAAGCAGAGTGCCTCTTTGGCCATCTTCAAAAGGAACCTTGATGATTAGATGAGAGAAAGGAAATTCACGGCAGTCACCCTGCTAGATAAGGGTCCAGGGAGGTAAATAGTGTGGGAAAAAATAGCCAGGGAATTGTTATGGCTAAGCTTGTATAGGCCCTAGGGCCGATAGTCTAGTACCAGCCTATGAACCTATGAACACATAAACTAGAATTGAATTATGTTTTAATGGTAAGTAGCGAATGGGAGTTCATAAAGATGACAAGGATTGGGTATATATTAGAGAGTATGAAATCATATTAATATAAGCATATCGAGTAAGACCCTCTTTTTCTATTCAAGGCCTAAGAGTTAAAAAGGACACTTAGGCAGGAATATATTTATTTACTTATTTATTTATTTATTTTACATTTGTTGACCGGGCTAGTCTAGCTGGATATATGTCCATTTTCAGTAGAGGTCTGGGGAGAAAAGCTCCACATAGAAGACTTACACAAACAGTACATTAAACATTAATTACAAGAATCTTGTGAGACGATAACATGTGTTCTAAGGTAACAAAAACTTTTTTTTTTTTTTTTTTTTTTACTATGAGAAAAGGGAGAAGGATTTAGAAGTATATAGTAGACACCCAAAGCAAAGTGATGAGCAGGAATAAGAGAACAAAGTAGTTAAAAATGGGATTGGAAGAATTAGCTGTAGGGTAGTAACTTGTTGATAAGACAGTAAGATGGCCAATTCAGTTGTTCCTAGTTACAGTAAGTCAGCTTAAATGGTTGTGAACTTAAAGTTGCAGAAAGAGAGATGTAAAAAAATATATACCTTATAGGTACCAGATGTATCGGAGTACTGATAGGGCAGATATGATTTAAGGTGACTCATTCAATATCATTCATGTTTGTTAAAGCTGTCGATATATGGCAGCTCTCTCCCAGCAGACTTAAAGAATAGGGTGATTAGAACATTAAACACTGTGTAAATATCATGCACACAATACTTGCTGTTTAAATATTGTTTGGGAATACCCCCATATGTTCTTTCTAAGTTAACTTTTACCATGTAATTGCATGGGTTTATATGGCAACAAATGTTAGGACTAGATAACGCTGTGTTTTGGGCTATAGACGTTACGGTGCAGGGCTCTGTAGTGTCATGACAACACATTGTAGAAAATGATGAAGTTTACATAACATGGGATCACCCATTACCAACAGTTGAAAAACTAGATGCGTGAAAAACAGATATAATAGTTCATGAAAAAAAGACCAAAGTAGTATTGATCATTGAAACTGCTACACCCAGTGATTACAGTGTCTTGTTTACATAAAGTCATAAAAATACCAGGACTTGCAAGCAGAAACAAGGGCAATGTGCACTTAACTACTTTGCTGGATATCCAGACTTCGTTAAAGATTCTTATCACCAAATCGAATGTACAAGGCAGTGCGGAGAGGACGTCGAGCCCGATGACATCATTTCAAGAAGACGAGACGGTGGTGGATCTGGGAAGTCCCACAATGGAAAGCAACGGGCGAGGAGCAAGAAGAAATGGTTTGCAATTTCCCGTCCGTAAATAGCCCGATAGGTGCTGCGAACATTTGTTACATGGAGAAGAGAATCCTTTTCGGAGTTTTAGTCGGAACAGAGGAGCCAGTAATTTTGGGTCGGTTTCCACGCAACGGGAACAGTTGTTGAGACTGTTAAAAAGGTACAAATCATTACAATTGGAAAACTGCTATTTTTCTAAATGTTTGGAACTTGGTATTGTTCCGAAAGGCTTACGGTTCTTCAAATGCCCCAATGGGGTTAATTTGGGGAATCCCATGTTTAAGACTTTGGTGACATTCTTTAACGAAGCAGGACTGAATTTTTTGAGACTTTTAAGTGATAACAACAAAGAAAAAATGGACTTGTTGAGAACGGAAATCAACACAATTGAAAATTATATTAAAAGTAATTTATCTAGTGAAAGTTTTGAATTGTTGTTTAATGTGTTATCACGAGAGGTTAATATACATGCCACAGAAGTGTTCAATAGAAAGCACTCTAAACTGATACGTGACATTGAAGTGTATAATAATAATGCTGCTTATAATAACTTTGCGCCTAACAGTAGGGGGAACAATTTTTCTGGTAAGAAGCATAGTAATATTATAGCTGGGGACGACTTTGCTAATCAGCGTGTTAATCAGCGTTCTTTCAGTGAAGTGGTGAACGCGAATAACATAGTGGACAGTGGGGATTTTGATAAAGGCAATGATAATATAACTGTTATTACTAGTGAAAAAGCAGCAAAGGTCAGTGTTCCTAATGGTAGTAGCGCAAATAGTGAAGATATTGGTAAGCCACAAAGGGTAGGATTAAATAGGCCTTCACCGGCCAGGGGACAAGAAAGCACTAGTGTAAAACCTAAAACAGTAAATGAGGCCTTAATGGCAAAAAGGAACCAAAGTAATAAATCAACTGTTTTGACAAACTTTTTGGGGTCAAATTCGTCGGGGGACGAAGCATGATGGATGACATTGACTGTTTTAACATTATTAATTTAACAGAACATGTTTTTTCAAGTGACGAGTTAAATGTATTAAAATATGGTTTCAATTTTGTGCCATATTATAAAGCTAATTATAGCTGTACAGTTGTTGATGTTAAGAAATTTGTTAGAAATTTAAATTTAGCCTATGTGATGCATGATATACCTGAATGTAGTAAAGCATTAATAAAACCATCAAGTTTTGTTCCTAAATTACAGCACACTATGGAAGTATTTGAGAAAATATGTATTGAGGATATAAAAAAGGTATTAAAAAATATTAAGAAAAATAATGATAATTTAAATAGGGAGGAAAGAAAGGCCTTAGAACATCTTATAGCTTTAAGAAGTACAATGCGTTTTATGAAAAGCGATAAAGGGTCTAATGTAGTAATAATGGAACAACAAGTGTATAACAGCAGTATGGAAAAAATTTTAGACAATCAAGAAGAATATGAAAAAGTTAAGTTGTTTGACATACATAAGAAGTTTAGATTTATTGAATCACAGTTATATGAAGCTTTAATGTCTGGGTACATTAATGTAGAATTATATAATTTTTGTTCTGTACAACATCCTAAAATAGGGGTGATTTTTGGAATCCCTAAAATCCATAAGGATTCCAAAAGACCCCCTTTTAGACCTGTAGTGTCAAGTCCACATTCTAGTACTGAAGGTATCTCATTAATTATAGATGCTGTTCTAGGACCGATTATACAGAAAAGTTCGTCCTATATTAAAGATTCTTGGCATTTTTTGGAAGAAGTTAGTAATTTTGCCAAAGAAAATGTTTTTGACCCCATAAAGCATATTATTTTTACTTTGGATGTCACATCACTGTATACGTGCATCCCACATGATAAAGGTATTGAAGCTGTACGCCTTTATTTAACTAGGAACAAATTAGTTTCAAATGACATAATTTCCACTATTTGTGGTTTTAGAAATTGTGTTGGAAAACAACTATTTCATTTTGATAAACAGTATTACAGGCAAAGGAAATTGCTATGGGGTCACCAGCTGCCCCGTCATTTGCCAATACAGTTATGGCTTGGTGGGAAATGGATATTTTATCTATTATATTAAATAAGTTCACTATTGTTTTCTATAAAAGGTTCATTGATGATTTAATTTTTATAATTGAAGGAAATGAAATGGTAGTAAAAAATCTCACCATGCAGATTAATAGTCATTCCGATTTTTTAAAATTTACCATTGGTGATATAGGTTTAACGGTGAACTTTTTAGATGTATGTTTATGGTGGGACCTTACTGAATATAGGTTCCATAGTAAAATATATAGAAAAAAGATGTTCACAAATGGTTACTTGCATTACAAAAGCAACCATCCTAGACATATTATCAAAAATATCCCAAGAGGGCAATATATAAGAGCTAGTCGGATGACTAGTAAAAAGAAAGATTTAGTTGAAGAATTTCATTTTATAACTTCTTTGTTTGTGGAGAGAGGTTATGACTTTGATGTTTTAATAAATAGTGGAAATGAAATTTTTGATAAACATGAATCTTTATTTCCAGCAATATTAAATAAACCTTTGAATTATAATAGAATTAATAATTGTAAACTTAAGACCCCTAAAAAGGAATGTATATGTTCATTGGAAATGAGTGGTGAAATGAATATTATTGCATCAGTTTTAACTAAAAATTGGAGAGTGATTCAAGGAAATCAGGATGTTGCAAAGGTTTTAGGTGGTAAACCACACTTTGTTTTTAGGAATTCTCATAACATTAAAAACATGCTGGAATATCAGAATACTGTTTTTAAGAAAAATATTATTGAGAAAAAAGGCATGTTTTGCTGTCATAGCTGTAAAATCTGTAGATTCATTTCTGTTGGTACTAGTATTTCAATATTGAATAGTGATAGAATTTTTGAAGTACCAGGATATGCAGACTGTAATTTGTGCGGGGTAGTTTATGTTGGTATGTGTACGGCATGCCCAGCATTTTATGTAGGAATGACTACACGTAATTTAAGTACCCGCATAAAAGAACATATATACAGCATTAAAAGTAAAGACGACAATAATGCCTTGTATAAACATTCCATTAATTGTGAATTTTTTAAAAAATTTGTATTTTCAGTGTTGGAAATTTGCAAACCTAACTATAGAGCCGGTGACTTTAAGAATTTTTTGGAACAAAAGGAAACATTATGGCAGGTCAGGTTGAATTCTGATAAATTTCCTGGTTTAAATGAAGCAATAAATGTGAAATGTTTTTTAAAATATAGAAGGTTAGGTATAAATAAAGAACAGAATATACTACAATTATTTAATAATTAATTATGTTTTTACTGAATTTTATAAAAAATTTTTAATAAAATGTATATTAATTAATTGTTTAATTGGATGATATGATATGTGATAATTGATTGTGTATTTAAACAGTTGAAATGGTTTGTGAGTATTTTCTGATGAAGTCGTATGATGAAAGCGTGTATTAAAGTGTGTTGTACGCTATTGAGTTGAGTATTTTATTTGGTGACATCCATTTATATATTCTACTTCTCTGTGTCACCTTATACGAACTGGTGCTTGGTGGAGTTCAATGTGCACTTAACCTTGACAGTTCCACTAGTAGTAGGAGCAATGGGTCTCATAAAAAAGAATTTGCAGTCGTATTTAGATATGTTACCAATACATGTAACTCTGTATGAACTGCAGAAGGAGTAAATTCATTGTGGGTGCTGCAAAGAACACTTTTGGCTAACATCAAAGACTGAAACAAAACTATTTTCATGAACTTTAATCATACTTTGACTTAAGAAGAACCACACCCACAGACTCAAAAAACATGTTTATTTCATCACGGTTTGGTGTTTCCTACATTTTAACACCACTCTGGGACTATTTACAGGTTTTTAGATATTTTTATACGCAATTTCTGAGCCTGGCCACATGGAGTCTGGCATCTTGAAGTAATTCTGATTGCTTAGTCTGCTTCTAGGTATCCCAGAATTCATTGTTTGTCTCTAAATAATTGCATCATGTCTGCCACTTTTTCCCTAAAGCTTATGTCACTGCACTGATTTTTACAGGCATTCACAACTGTGTTGTAGTCACCTAGTTTTGGTTAATATTTTTTCCTTTTTCAATGACTACTTCAAACACAGGCAGTGCAAATGCCACAGTACAGAATTGAAACATGTATTTTATTGCTGCTTCCTCTTAGAAATGCTAACTTGATTTCTTTTGTGAAGCCTGAATTGTAGTTCTTCAAGGTGTCTCCACTCCTCTTCACACCTACCTTCCCTGTCAAAGTGCTAAGGGTAATTTGACCCATTATCTGCACGTGATTGACAGCTCACAGCAGGTAACCTGACTAGTGTACTGTTTTGTCACAGCCTTTCCTTCCTTACAGTGGGGCATTTTTTTTGTTGCACTCCTCCTGTTGTCAAATTTAGAGCTGAGCTTCATAGCACTGGGAGAAATCACAGCTTTGCAAACCATCAAACTCCCAGTTTCTTTCCTTCTAGTTTGGTTAAATAGCTAACAACTGATAGACTATAAACATGATATATTTCACATACTTGGATGACAGTAGTCGCATGTTTTTTTTAAGTGGTAATTTAAGATTAAGGTATTGCATACTTCATGTAATCTTATGTAGTGTTGTCTATTAATTGTGACAGACATCTGCTTCCTATATAAAAAGATGCAATTAATGTGTACACATAGTCATTGCAAATGTGTGCTCTTCGTTCATGGAGCTGTTACCATACTGTTGCCTGTACTGCCTCACTGTACTTTATCACATATCAATAGGGCTGTTCAGATAATTGAAATTATAGCCTGTCATTTAGATTAGAATAGAGTGGGCTGGGCAAGGCAGCTCTGACATCATTATGTGGGATGTTCAATTCCTCTTCTATAGAGCATGCAAATAAGGCAGTGGTTACATCACTTTGTGGGAGGAAACATCCTGGTAACTACAGAAGAGGTCTGGCAGATGTGACATCAGCAATTAAAAGCCAGCTAGAGTTTTTTCAACTGGGTTTTTAAACTGAAAGTAAAACAATACAGAAAGGTAGGAAGCTTATGAGGTAAAACAGTAGGGTGGATTACTTTTTAAAGCTGGGGTGATTTTTTTTGAACCAGGATCACATAACAGGGGCTAAATGAGGCAGCAGGTTGAGCAATCTCCTTTAATATCCCGTTGTTCTCCTTTAGGAATGGGGGTCAATTCCCTTCATGGTACTAGATACCCAAAAGTCTTGAAGAAACTAAAAAAGGTGATAGGATACACATTTTGAATAAATTGAAAGCAACAATGATTTTGAACTATAATACTATGAAACATAATGGTTAAAACATGGAGTTGCAATGGCAATTTGTGTTGTGATTCTTATATTTTTATATTATGTATAAATAATATTGTAAAGGTACAATGAAGCTACAGTTGTTATAAGGGAATAATTGTTGCTTTAAGATGTTATAGTGCATAATTTGTTGTTAATTGATTAATTGAGAGAATGATTAAATGTCTCCTTTTGGAGCTGTTAAAGTTTTTCTTCTTGTAGAGACATTGTGTGGAAGCGCTAGGCAGGTGACTAAGGTTTGCCTCTTCCAGTTGTGGCAAATCAACTGAAAAAACATTGCATACTCACTATCTACAGCACTAACTTCAATATGTATTTAGAGGACATTATTCCACATAGACAGTTCTTATCTCTGTTATGGCCAACATCTTTAAGACATGAAATTGTATTATCACTGCAGTTTTTGACTATGAGCAATAAGGTATGAACAAGTATGTTATAATCAAAACATTGTTTTTTATTTTGGTTTCACTTATACTTGATTGTCACGTCAGAGTGTAATTTTTGGTCCAAACTTCAGGTATGTGTGGGGTCTAAGTCTTTTAAGTTACCTATGTCTGCACAAGTGCTTTCTGCTGAGATACATTCCATGACTTTGCATACACGGTTGGCTGATGGGCCTATATTTATCTGGGCCTGTAGAGATGCCATCTTTGTGTAGGAGAATCACAGTGGCTACAGTTTTTTGTTTTAGCCAAATAAATTGTTTGCATCTTCGTTGTTGATCTGGTGCTTTGTTCCGGTTTATTAGTTCTGCCAGCACCTTCCATTGAACTTGGTAAAGGTTCAGATAGCCTTTGACAATCATTCTAAGACTTGTTCCAAGGTGATTTCAGGGGAAACTAAATTTCCAGGGGACTGGCGGCCATGGCAGGCTGCAAACATTGAGGATTAACTTTTCACTAGATTCTGTTCCCTCACAAGTTTATTTCAGTTTTTGGCAAGTCTTAGAAATAAGTATGAATAGCTCAAAAGTTTCAGTAGATAAGTTTTTGCTGGTAGTTCTTCTTGATTCAGGAAAGGAGTTATTGGAGAAGCAGCAATTGATGCAAATGATGGAAATGTTGCAGGCTGTTTCATTAGAAATGAAGGGTATATAAAACTGGATTCAAACCCAACAGGACTTCCTGGCTCAAATGCAAAATGATGTGCTGCATATGCAGAAGGAATTCAGTTTACAGGTAGAAGTTATTACTTCCCAAAGACAGGAATTAAAAAAAATGCATCTTGAAATTGCTTGACTACAGTATAAACTTGATGGCATAAGGAACTGTCAAAGGACAGATAATCTCAGGTTATCAGGAGTGCAACAAGCAATTCAAGACAATGAGCTGCCTAGCTTATTTTATAATAAATTTCTGAATTTCCTTAATGCTCCCACAGACATGGATTGGGACAGTGACAGGACTCAGATGTTAACAAAAGAAGTGATTCCATATGTCCCAGCCAAGTCATTTTGGAGCTGCACTCCCACACTGCTAAAGAATGGGTGCAAAGTAACACTTACCACCCTATGTGGGGTCCTTGTGGATGGCATTGTAATTCATTTTTATCAAAACTACGTCAAGGTTCCTTTTTTGAAAAGAAAGGCTTTTGCTGGTCTATGACAGGGGTTAAAGAAGAAGACCCTCATCTCCTGGATATCCAGTTTTACACATAGTTAGTAATAGTAACAGGCAGCTCCAAAAATTATTTTCCTCCTTAAAGGAAGCTCTGGAGTTTGTATGGCAATAACAATCAGACACAGAGATTAAGAAATCTACTCCATGTCATGGCCAGGGAGGGACAGAAGTGGTGGTCACAGAGAGATCCTTCATTCCACTGCATAGGAATTCCCTTGTCCAAACATGGGCTGATCTATCAATAGGTGCAAGGAGCAGGGTTCACTATCACTGGACTCACAAGATGATTGGAACTCTTTGTCTAAATGTGAGAGGGATTATTCTGTGTCACTGCATCCTGGAGAGAATATGTTTGAAATGCCAGTACCTGTTGGTACTGAGGAGAAGGGCAGTGGAGATACAAATGCCAAGCTCTCTGGTATTCGAGTTGACTGTACTACAGTGGAGGCAAGTGTACTCCAAGATATTCAGAGCATCACTCAGAGTAGGCATAAAAGAGCTTCCCTTCATGCTACTGAACAGTGCAGGTATGAAACCTTTACAACTTTGCAAAGGGAGAAAACTGACTTGTATCCAGTGCACCAGCCAGTGGAGGAGAAGAAGATGGGAAAGTCAATTAAGTCCTAGTTGAATAAATAGCTTCTTTATTTTCTAGACATGTTTTGCCATATGTACTTGTTCTCAGTCGTTATTTTTTAAATATATTTTGTGTTACATTTTTTCTTTTAAATCTTATTGCTATATTTATGTTCTTTGCATGGCACACATACTAGCTCATTTTTCTCTAGAGTATTTGGAATGTAAGATGCTTTATTACTGGTCTATATGGAAGCTTCCTGGCAATTTAACATGACAAAACTGCAACTTAAATCTTAAATGGAAAAGCAGACTTCAATGTATGTTATGCTCTTCTCTAAGTCTGATTCTGGTATGACATTTTCAAACAATTCATGTATTTAGGTTCATTGCTAGTTTTATTGGTAGTAATAAGGGGCACTGAAGTGTATGCAAAAGCGACTATGGCATCTTGTTTTCTTTGTGTAATACTGCATGCTGTGGTTATTGAGAAGTATTTTGTCAAATGTATGTTGGTGTTTGCATTGCATATAGAGGATAATGTGTTTCATTTGGGTTACTGATTACAGTCTCAAGCTTAAGAGGAGTAGGAGTTTGATGACTTTTTCTTTAGTGGTATTGAACCAGGGGATCTATGACACAGTTTGTTTTATTAACTGAGATTGGGTGGAATAGTGAAAGGGAGGATCACAGGAGCACCCCATGTCTTATGCCTGTATTTCTACAAGTTTATCTCCCTGTAACACCTTTGCTGATAGAGCTGGGCAGAGATCAAGGTCAGGTGATTTTTGGAGAGAAAATGGCAGCAAAATGGAGTCTGTTTGGTGGAACATTTATTTCAGAAGGGTAAAAATAATACATTGAAATTTTCTGACTGGACTAGATTCCAGATGAAGTATCAGCTACCTAGTGTGGCCTCACTCCAGTATGAACAGCTTAGAAAAGTAGTGAAAGAATGGATGAAGTCAAAAGGTTTGGAGGTAGAAATAGAATGAGATTATCAAATTGAAAGCAGCCTATTACTGGGTGAGGGGGAGGTTATGGAGGGAGACTGTCTTCCAGCAAGATCTTGTAATTTGGATTAAATATGGAAGCGACATATGGCAATGGAGAGTGAAGTGGGAAGAGGTAGAGGGAGTCATGTTTAGTAAGCAAGCAAGTTCTGTTGGTTATTAATGTGAGTATAAAGCTATAAATACTACCAATCTGTTGGGACCAGCATTCTTAGCTGTTGCATGGGTGGTAAAAAAATTCCATTTCAGATAAAAGAATTTGTGGATGGTTAAAGGTTTATGATAGAGGTGTAGTGCCTTGTATGCAGGACTTGTTCACAAGTTTAGTGAATGTACATATATAAGGAGATGTTGGAAAGATGTAATTCAGGAGTGGGAGAGTATTTTCTTAAAACATGTTCCAAGGACATGTGAGTTCTGTCTGTTATGTAGAGGAGGTAAAGATAGTGGTTGGTTATTGAGCAAAAAACAGATGATTCTCCATATGGTGTGATGGTTAGAAAGTCAAATAGCAAAGGTCTGGAGAGGAGATATGGTTTGGAATTGTCAACCTGTAGCCTCCAATGGTATTTGGATGTATCATAAGTTGTTTAATGCACACAGATCTGGGGAAGCAAAGTCAAGGGTTGGCAGTGCCTGGAGCAAAGTTAGGAACTCTTACCATTTGGCAGTAGAACATGTGTGACTGGGGTATATGTATTGCTTGTTTTTTTTTTGTTTTTTTTTTTTGTATTGATGTTTGTTTTCTCTATGTAAGTGGGTACTGCTATTTTTTTGTCTTGCAGAATAGATTATATATGATCGTCTTGTTTCTGGTAAATTATGTACTTTTATAAGTGGAGTACTGCTTTTTTGTATTATGTTATATAACAGATTATGAATAGTAGTTTGTTTTTGGAAATTATGTACGTTATTATTGGACTGTTTTGTAAAAAAAATGATTGAAACAAAGTTTATGATCTGTGTGACACCCATGCACTGGCCCAGTAATCAAGGAGCCTCAATCCTCACCATTAACACCAGTAAGGGACATGCACATTGGGAGGATAACAAGTACACACACACAGTAAAGTACAATTTCCCTTAAGAGCACACAGAGATCACAGTCAGCCTGGGGCTGGTTTCTCTCTCTCTCTCTCTCCAGATTCCCAATAAGACTTTCCACTGGCACCGCTATATGGTTCAGCTCTCAGCCAAGTGATCATGCCAAAACCTCCAGCACCCTCTTTGTACAACCAGTGCTTTATGTCCCTGCCCAAGTAGCTGACACAAACACACTTTGAGATTTGATTTATATACAAATGCACAGACACTTCTGGGGAAGGCTGGCACAGGTTCACTAGCTATGCCCCCTTCTGCCCAGACTATAAGGTAGTACCAACTGCTACCAACCATTACTATCAGCTACTATAAAGGTCCTTACCAAAGGATGTCCAATTCTGCTGTGTAATGTTACTGTTATCCAAATGGTGAGACCAAGGCTAAGGCTATTTAGGTGTCGCTTGTATGGTATCACCAAATACATGCAAGTACTCTAAGAGTTTATATATCGCTACACAAAAACAGCCACAGTTAAAAGGTTTAAATATATTTAATAATAAATAATAAAAACACAAGACAATACTTATTAATTCAACACAGTGACAATAGAGGGTTCACAATTCACAGGAAATACTTTAAAATAACATAGTAGGACAGTCTCACATAAATATTGAAAACATCTACACTAATCTTGCTATATTCCTATATATCTCTAAGAGAAATACTAAGATCTAAATCTTATTTACAGAGCAAAACAAGTGCTGGTGAGTTGTTGTCAGATTCAGAACAAAATACAACATGCACTCTCTTCTCTCTGAGATAGTTCTTAAGTTAATAATACACATTACTGCTGGGTTAGCTACATGACATCACTATTTGACACTTGCATCTAGTTCCCAGGCTAAACAGATACCAACAGAATTTAACATGTCTCTGTCAAAAATACTTATTGCTCAGGTGTACAGCTGCTACAAAGTCACAGAGCAATACAAAAACACTTTACATGTGAAATCTTGTAATCATCTCTGTCTTAAGACAATAGAAAGAAAATCCTAGCCTAGACATCCTGTCTCTTAGCTTGAGATAACACAGTCATAAAATTAATTACTTATTTTCTCAGAGTTTGCAAGTTAACTCTGTATGTCCCAGTTTCTACAATGAAAACATACATTTGCATTGGCATAGAGTTTATACACATGTTTGCTTTCTTCCAGTAGGGTGCACTATGTTTACAATTTTGAAGCTCAGCACATAACACAGTTTTTTTAAGCCTGTGGATCATATTAATATTTACAATGACATTGAATTGTTTAAAAAATTCTATCTAGCTGGCTGGCAGTCTTCACAATCTGTTATGCTAAACGTTTTGGATTGCAAATAAAAAAATAATACATTTTTAGGGATAGTAGGGCAACAATGTGGCTAGGCATGGTAAAATTAGCAGTAAATTAGTCTATGAAAATATTATGTCTGGGATCAGAGTGTGTGATATTGTTATGGATGAGCTCCGTGCATTGTTGGACATTATTCCTTAATTTACTTTCATTGCTGATTAAATATTTGTCATTTCTTTTGGTATGTGTGGCAATCTTAAGTTTGTATTCTGCTTTGCATTTTCTAATAGTGCTGTTACATTCCTTGCTGGCATGTTTCAGGGTGGTCTTGGGGTAGGAGGATGAGGATTTCTTGCAACTTGTCATTATATTCCTTCTTTTGTTATACAACTTATTAAAACCAGAATTCCACCAAAGAGGTTTATTATAGCAATAACCAATGACATGGATGTGGTATATAAAAGATGTACCACAGTTGGTGTGGTTTAATCACAAGGCCAAAGCCCAAGTGATTAAAGAAAGCCAACAGTGGGTAAATCTTCAATATACCACACCCAGGAGTTGCTTCTTGCTATTATACAATGACATTATTGAAGAAAAAAATTACTTACTTTTCTTAAATAATGTATTTGTATAATGGAGCCATGGTGTCCTTCCATGTTGTTTCCAGATTTTGTTGCTTTGTTGATGTACTGCGCATTCATATGGGACTTCCATTCCCATGTTTACACAGTACAATAGATCAGTGCTTTGGAAAGTAAGCAATGGAGACAGGAAGATCTGTGTAGCTTTTTTTTTTTTTTTAGAAAAGAAAAAAAAGCTGTAACCTCTGGACAGTTCAGAGGTATAAGAGATGCAAGGAATATACAAGGAAAATCAAGTATGTTTCTTAAGTTTTGCAGAACCTACCTTATTTTTCTTGTACTTTTCTCTACTCTTGTAAGTACCTCTCCACCTCTTATTTTAAGAAATGTGGAGAAAGCTATAAATAAAGGAGGAGATGGGTAATATTGCTCTTATAAACTTAAAGTTTTGAGAAAGATTTGGTTTGTTGGAAGGAAAGAAAGTCTGAAACTGAAATGCATGTCATTATTTAGTGACTCAATTACTCAGTGATTTGTTGGAAAACCACAGATTTTATGAGGAATGAAGTCACTAAATAATGACAAGCATTTCAGTTTCAGAGTTTCTTTCCTTCATACTAATCCCTGTCTACACATACTAATAGATAAAAAAGTCTGGCCACTCAATGATACTTTAGCGGCCGGACTTTTACCATTGGTATATTCTAAATTCACAATGGGGATGCTGGTTGGGCTGACCCATCAGCGTGCTCAGTTTTGAATGTTAATGGCCAGTCGTTGTATAATCCTGAATTTATCACTATATTTAACATGGATGAGTACTGACACTTCAATGGACCTGGTCAGGCACTGGTAGACGTTGAAGGTGAACATGGCAGCCCTCTCAGTTGAGTCTTTTTCCAAAAGATTGTGAGAATTTACATATTTTTTCTTATAAACTAAAGTAATTTTGCCTGGAGAAGTCCATAAAAGGTTATCTGATTTGATGGAGAGGTGGTGAAGCTTGGACTGACCAATTTTGTGGTCAGATTTAACCAGCGATGAGGAGATGTGGAGCCAGGGTACAGGCAGAGGCTTGGTTGGTAAGGGCTGGACCAAGGATGTTAGAGCCTGTACTGTGTAATTTTACAATGTGCCCCAGAGCATTGCTATTAACAAAGTCTATGAAATGCTGAGCATATCCATTTTTATGTGTGCTAGCTGAAGTCCCCTAGCAAGAAGGTATGCTTTTGACATTTAATGTCTTAATGTTGTTAAGGTAATTCCCATTATCTTTCAGGGATATTGACATGGCTCTGTTATAAGCAAAGAAGCCATAGTTGGATTTGTTAAGGGTAGCTTGGCTCTCCAGGAACTCCAAATTATGGGCATGGGAAATTCGATGTGAGATAATGGTGTTTATAACAAATATAATTATCCCCCCCCCCCCCACACACACACACACACACACACACACACACACACACACACACACACACACACACACACACACACACACACACACATGGTTGCACAAGGGTCTGAATGAATGCTAGGTGTAGAGGGACTGCTGTCATTGCACTTAAGCTGTATCCCAGCAAATGCATACATAAAAATGTGCTGGAGCTACAGGACAGCTTTATGTTTTGGAAACTTTATATTTAGATCTCTAGCACTGAGTAGTGTAACCATGATGTTGTCTGCTCTTTAGTTTGAGCCCATTATGTAGGAACATGCCTTACATATATTCTTATCTGGATTGCTAACAATTAGCTAAGTTTAATTCATCAAATATTGTTGAAATTTTAACTGTTCAATATTCAATTTAGTCTTCATACATTTTCAGTCTGCACCATCTGTCTCTCTTTGAGGTAAAGTGTCTGTCCTATATTTTCCATGATGTTATTCAAACAAGTGAACAGATTTTGTCTTTCTTTCACCAGAATTAAACCTTTACTTTCTGTCGGATGCCTTCACTTGTTCATACCCTTATCAATGCATGTCTTAATTATTGCAATGGGGTGTGTCTAGTACTTCCAGTTGGTGACTTCATCAGCTGGTGCAGAAGATGATGCCATTTACTTCTCAGGTAATGTCCATTCTTAGGTCTTTGTACTCATTAACTCATATATTGTATTGTCTTCAAGATCATGGTACTCACATGTAAAGCATTGAATTATTTGCCTCCTGTTTACTAGACAGTAATCTTAAGAACTTTTTTAACAAGAAGGACTAACTGCTCATTGACTGTTAGATTGCTTTCTGCCTCTGAACTATAATTACATTTGCCCAGCTTCTGTGCCATTTCAATGGTTGTTATAAAAGTTTGTAACTCCCTGCAAAGATGGTTGAAAAGTGTCCAACTGTGCCAGCTATCCTTTCCCAAATGACCAAATGAAAATGTATTTATTTAATCAAACATCTGAAGGACTCTAATTATACATTTGTATGAATCCTTTATTCCTAAATTGGTGTTACCATTTTATTTTGTTTTGAAGACCTGTATTTACTTTTTATCTGTTTACATACTTTGTATGGTTGATTACCTTTATTATATTTTCTTCTTTGATTTCCTGATGTTGTTTTAAACACTTCTGCTGCTTTTAAATTTTGAAAGTGTGCGCTATAAAATAAATATTGATTTTCCAAGTGAATCTTTCTCCCATGTTACAGTAAATGCAGACATCACTTCCATGTAATCATGGGGTCTTGGGGAACATGCTTAACTTCCTTCTGCTTTTGGGGAGCATGATGGCTACTATGAAAGGTGAGTGCCTTGCATGTAATTTAATTAATTTTTGACCCATTATGAAATTGAGATACAGATTATCCTGAGGAGCTAAAATGTACTGAGATGATGCTTATGACAATATATCCTCTATATTCAGGAGAACCTAGACTCCCAAGTTTGACAGATTTTGTAGTGTATTGTTACTGAAAACATTTTAACTTTAATCCAGACAAACATGTAACATACCCTCCTAAAATGTCAGTCATCTTCATAATCAATAAAGTTACCTGGTGTGATGATGTGAGCTATGCCAGGAGAAGTAGAGCTGTGGATGTGTAACATATGCCAGCATAGCTAGCAGGAGTTTTGTAAAGAATTTTATGTCATTTGTATATCAAAATGATTTGTACGGGTGCTTGTGTTTGTTGAAAATGTATTTGTAATGTTGCTTGTGTTAAAAATGTACCAACAGTGGGTCCTGCTGGACAGAAAAGAAATACACCTGTATGTCAGACTTTATGGTAACTGTTGAAATGAACATTTTATAACAGAGGATACTGGAAGAGAAGAGGTTAATCTCAGTCCAGATAACTTTGAAAAATAGTCTGAAATTAAATTAACAGGTTTAGGCCATAAAGATTGTATCTCACAATTCTGATTGTAGCCAGACACAAAATGTCTGTAAAAACCAGGACTAGAAATCATACGGTATTGTCCTTATGGGTGAGCTAATTGCTACCCTGGAAGGGTGGAAGTTTTAGAAATGTTTTTATAGCTTCCAGATGCTATAACATATAGCTGTATGTGTGTGTATTATGACACATATGTTCAGTTGCTAGTAAAGGGGGTTATGTGAGAACCAGAGTCATATGAGCAGATGTATGTGATGTCATTCTGTAATCCAGCACTGAAAGAATGTTTTTATACTAGATGAGATAGAATTCTCAGGGCAGTCTGTTTTTAAAACCTGACAAAGAAGGAAGATCACTCACCACTTCATCTTGCCTTGCTTTAGTAAGTAACCAGGGAATAGTAATTATTTGGCTCAGTCAGGAAAATAGAGTGAGATTAGTTAAGTACTGTTTTTCTCTATCTCTGTGAATCTATCCATCTGTTTTATTTTTAATATTTCCTGTGACTGAAACTCTAGTGTTTATTGTAAGTAGATATTTAGTATTTTCATGTTCTGTTATTTATTTTATTTTATTTATTTTTTATTTTATTTTACATTTGTTGACCATGTTAGTCTGGCTGGGCAGAAAGCCCTTTTTCAGCAGTGACCCCAGGAGAAAAGCTCAATTAGAGTACAACAAGTAACAGTTTAGTGTACAGAATGCACATCATATTCTAACAACAGACTAAGCAAAAAACTATTTACAATATTTACATTACAGTCAAGATTAAACAGTAGTTTAGCAGTAAGGCTTTACAGAGGATAGTATAGAAGTAAACTGTGGAGATGAGTGGAGGTAATATGGGGCGTTAAGAATCAAGAATAGGAGAGAGGGATGGAGGTTGGAAATAGGCAGTGGAAAAAAGGGGTTAGAGGAAGGGGCTAGACATAATAGGGATGTTATATAGGTAGAATTAGATTTGAGAAGAGACAGGAGGTTGAGGATAGAAACCATGTGGAACTAGAGGAGAGAGATAGGTATGTAATGTAGAGTAGTATGAAGGTTAGAGGAGAGAGAAAGAGGGATAGAGTGGATATTGTTTACAGTGGCTGACTGCAGTGGCAGTATCAGTGATTTTTGAGGTGTTCCTTTAAAGCTGCTTTGAATAATTTTGGGTTGGTAAGGGACCTTATCTCTTGAGGCAGTTTATTCCAGGACATGGATGGGTGGTAGCTATAAATTTTACATCCAGTTTTAGTTTTGCGTTTGTAGATTTGGCGTAACTTTTGGTTAGAGCTTCTTAGTTGTCTGGAGGGAGAGTAGTAGGAGATGAGTGGCATGAGTGTTGGACAATATGAAGGCAAGTAAAGGATAGAGTGAATAATGGACAGCTGTGAGAGTAAATGTTGGCGAGGTAGTTCTAACCAGTTCATTAGTTTTAGAGAGATGCAGTGATGGGATTTATAGTTTTGATGTGCTGCAAAGCGAGCAATTTTATTGTAGGTGGTTTCAAGTTTAGTGATGAGGGTAGAGTCAAGATTAGTAAGGATCTGGGAGCCATACATAAGACTGGGTAGGAGGTACAATTGGCTTCAGAGGAAAGGAATTTTTTAGATCTGTAGAGGAGTCCAAGTTTTTGATCGGTCTTTTTGATACAATTATTGATATGTATATCAAATTTCAATTGATTGTCTATGGTAATTCCTAACAGTTTGGTGCTAGGTTCTACTTGCATGGTGGTGTTGTTAAGAGATAGAATAGTGAAAGTAGATTTGATATAGGCCAGATTTTTTGGGAGGAACAGTAGCAGTTTGTTTTTTTTTGGATTGAGTATGAGCTGATTGTCAGTTAGCCATGTTTTGATTGAGTTAATGGCAGTTTGGGTGGCAGAATGGAGTTCAGAAAGGGAGCTGGCTATAGTAGTAATGGTTGAGCCATCAGCGTATTGAACTAATGAAGACTGGGGGGAGGAAAAATAGAGTTTGTTAATGAAAATATTAAAGAGTAAAGGCCCTAAAATAGAGCCTTGAGGAACACCCATTTTGACTGGTAGAGGTGATGAGAGTGCAGACTGCCATTTTGCAGATTGGGTTCGATTGGAAAGGTAGCTAGAGAACCATGAAACAGCTTCAGGGGGGAAGTTAAGTTCTTATAATTTGTTTAAAAGGAGAGGATGAGAGACAGTATCAAATGCCTTGGACATATCCAGAAATAGGCATGAAACTAGCTTGTGGTCATCTCTGGCAAGAGAGACTGTGTGGAAAAAGGATAAGAGTGCTGTGGTAGTGCTATGGCTGGGTATGAAGCTGTGTTGAGCAGGAGTTAGAAGGTTATGTTTGGTAAGATATTGCATGAATTGTTTGTGAATGCCCTTTTTGAGAACTTTGGAAATAGGGGACAAGATAGCAATGGGACGGAAGTTCGAGATATCTGAGGAGTTGCTGCATTTGTGTATTGGAAGGGTGTGAAACTGCTTCCATATAGTTGGGACTTTTCCTTCTGTGATTGAGTGATTAATTAGAATAGATACTGGTAGGGCAACATACTCAGATGCTAGTTGGAGAAAGTTAGGAGGAATTTTATCTATAGATGTGGAGCAGGTTTTAAGTTGGATAGTAGAGTCTTAATAAAGGAAGTTGGCACTGGTTTGAGGGAGAAGGTGTTTGAGAGGGATGTGGTAGAAGGAGAGCTTGGGACAGGAGGGTTTGGAGTTGACGGTGAGTTAGGCTTTAATAGCTTGGATATGGAGTCAATAAAGTAGGAGTTAAATATGGAAGCAATTTCTTTGAGTGTTTTGTCTGGGAATGAATTTGGGGAAGAGGGTTTGCCTGGGTGCAGTATCTTGTTAATGAAGTGCTAGAATTTTTTTGAGTTTGATTTTAGTGCAGTAGGAGGGTTATAGTAAAAGTCTTTTTATCTTTGTTTATGTATTTCTTTGTTAAGTTCCTAGCTTCTCTGTATTTTTGCAGATCATTAGAAAGTTTAGTTTGGGACCAAATTTTCCAAAGCTTGTCTCTGTTTTTCATAAGGTTGAGAGTAGTTTTGGACAGCCAGAGTGAAACTGTAGATTTGATGTGTATGGTACAAATAGGAGCAAGAGATTCTAGAATGCCTAGAAAGGTAGAGTTGAAGTGAAGGACAGCTTCATCTAGGGGGAGGTATTTTAAAATGCCCCAATTAACTTTAGAGAGAAGGGTGTTAAGAGTGTCAGAGTTAAAGTTAGAGAGTTTGCAGCAGGTGAGGCACCTGGGTGGCTTAGAAAGTTGGGGAGAGAATCTTGTAATGTTTACTGGTGAGTGATCACTTATACAGTTTGGCAAGGTTTGGGGGTTGTGGTATTTTGAAGGTTGGGATACCAGTATCCAGTCTATAAGGCTATGAGTAGTGTGAGAGTTATTTGAATGGGTTGGGTGGGTGATAAGCTGAGAGAAGCCATATAAATTAATGCTAATTTTGGAATGGTCATTAGTGATAGTTAACCAGTTGATATTCACGACCCCTAGGAGAATGATTTTGTTGTGAAAATTGTGTATGAAGAAGGAAAGTATATTTTCTAGTATGGGGATGTTGTCTCCTGGAGGTATATAAATTGCAGCTATGGGGATGGAAGAGTAGCCATTAATTTTGAGATTTGCAGTGATCAGTTCAGCAGATAAAAAGTATGGGGTGGGTTTGGGTACCAATGTCAGGGTGAGATGGTTGGCATAAAGTATTGCTATGCCACCTCCTTTTTTGTTAGGGCTATCTAGCCATAGTATGTTATATCCTGGGGGAAGGATGTCTCTATCTGTGATGTGAGGTTTTAACCAGGTTTCAGTCAAGGTGATAATATCAGGGTTGTGAGGGGTTATCCGGGCATTACGTTCAGAAACTTTATTTAGTATACTGTGAGTGTTGATAGAGTAGAAAGAAATTTGTTTATTAGGTGAGGGAGAGGTGGATGGGGTGGGGGTGGAGATAGGTCCAAGGTTAGGGTGTATATCACCAGATAGGAGAAGGGTAGGTAGTAGATGGTTATGCTTTTGTAGCAGTATTCGGTAGCAGCTGAATTTGGGTTTGATGTTTGAAGTTGAATGGTAAGTGGTTGAGGTTTTTATTTTAGGGAGTGGAGTGTTACTAGGAAGGACAGAAGAGGATATGATTATAGGCAAATGTTTAGCATGAGAAATTGGATAGGAATAAGTAGGAGTTGTTATGTTAGGGTATAGTTTATAGGGATAAGAAGTTAGAAGGAGGAGGAGAGTAACTGGAGGTAGGATGAGAAGAGATAAAGTAAGTTCAGACATAGTTAGTGTGAGTAGGATAAAGTAGTGATTTAGAAGATAAGCTTAGAAAGAACAGAGTAGTATGGGCTAGGAGAAAGAAATACAGGAGTTAAGTTGTCCAAAGAATATTGGCTAGGGGTATTAGGGACTGCAGCTTTCATTGCAGGTGTTAGAAGTCAATGAAAGTATAGCAGTTGTTAATAAGGAATTGGAGAGGCTTGGTCTGTGTAACAGGAAGGGGTGGGGGTTAGGTGGGCTGGATAATGTTGTGAATGGGTATAAAGTTAATGATATGGGGGTGGGTGGGAATGGGGGTGGGAGGTGAGCAAAGTGAACCCATGCATAGAAGGGCGAACGGAGCAGGGCTACACCTTCTGGAGTGAGACCATCCAAAAAACAATCAGTCAATCCCACTCTAAGAGGCCAGTTTAAAACTAGTTTTTGCTTCTATAATTTCAAATTGAAGTACAAGGGATTTGTTAATCAAGAGTACATTAAGCATGGGGGTTGATAGTTGGAATATAAAAGTAGAAATAGGGGTATGGCAGCAGGTACCCATGGCATAGTGCTCAGCTAAGGTTATTTAATGCAAAATGTAGCAGCGAAAGTAGAGACTTTGCCTCCAAAAAGCATATGCAACCCTACACATTATTTCATAGTGCATGAGGGAGATATTTGCATACTTAGTGTCTATCCCTCACAGTTAGCTTTCTTGTAGTGAACTGGTCAGGGCCTTATTCCCGGTTGCTGAAGGGGGTTGCCAAGCAGAGAATTGAGATAGGAATCTAGGCTTTTGGAGGAAACAGGATGCATATGGTTAGTGTTTATCCCTTGCAGTTAGCTTTTTTGTACTGAACTGGTCAGTGCCTTATTCCCAGTTGCTGAAGGGGGTTACTAAGCAGAGAATTGAGATAGGAATCCAGGCTTTTGGAGGAAACAGGAGGGAGATGGCTGATGAGCACACTACCACTGGGATCCTGTCTGAATGCCGTGTATGTGTGTGTGTGTGTGTGTGTGTGTGTGTGTGTGTGTGTGTGTGTGTGTGTGTGTGTGTGGGACAAAGACAGAATCAATGTTATTATTTATTATTAAATATATTTAAACTTTTTATTGTGACTGGTCTTTTATTTAATATTTTAACCTTTGAGAGTACTTATATTAATTTGGTGTGATTGTGGCCATTCATGAAAGCCTTGCTGCATTGGTCAAACACTACCATTTGTATTAATATTAATTTTACTCAGTATAATTGAGTATCCTTGTAAAAGCCTTAGAGTTGCTGGCTTTGGGGTGTTCTGGTCTGGGCAGAGGTGGCATAACTGGTAAATTTGTGCCAGCCTTTCCTAGATGTGTCTTTGTGTGTGTGTGTGTGTGTGTGTGTGTGTGTGTGTGTGTGTGTGTGTGTGTGTGTGTGTGTGTGTTGCATGCATGAAAATCAAATCTCAAAGAGTGTGTGTGTCAGCTATTTGGAAGAGGGACACAGAGCACTGACTTCACAAAGAGTGTGATGGAGGACTTGGCTTGGAACACTCGGCTGAGGACTCAACTCTACAGCTGTGTCAGTGAGGATGTTATTGAGGGCCTGGAGAGAGACAGAGAAAGAGAAAAACCCAGCCCCTGGACTGAGTGTGTTCCCTGTGTACTCTTAAGGGAAATTATGCTTGGTGCAGACAGCTGCATCTGAAAATACTGTGTCTATTTTTGTTATAAGTGACCATCTCTTACCAGTGTCAGTGGTGAGGATTGAGATTTCTTAATTACTGGCCCAGAGGAGGGATGTCACACCTGGTAATTTGTATAATATAGGAAACATGTTCAATATCATTAAGTTCATATATCTGCTATTAAAGAAGAAGGAAATTGTTTAGCCATTCCCCTTATTCAAAATGCATGGATCAGTAAACAAACAAGTAGTCATTCTAAGTTCAGATGTAGTTATTTTATCACTTCCAAAATTGTTGCTGTAGATATTTCTTTATTCTCTATTAGATAAAGCAAATAATGGAAGTAATGTAAGCAATGTCTAATAAACAGCCTCCCAAGAACACTGTGTCATGCTTCTAGTTTCATCCTGTCAATACACATTTGGAAAACCCAGCCAGGCCCATAGTAACATAAGCTATCTGCAGAGCTAATGCTTAATTAGAGCTACCTACCTAAACCAAAAATGCAACTAAAATCTAGACTAATGTAATTATTATTATATTCACTCTACTACAATCGCACTGTAGTAATTATTGCAAGTTCCCACAGCGAACCACATTCATTAGACAAGTAAAATGTGCAGCATATCTGTTACCTTCTATTGTTTATAATCACAGCACAGTGATGACATAATCACTAGTAATATTGTAAGTAAATCAGAAAGTTCATTAATAAATGAAACAGGCATAGTATAAGTCAATAATCTTAATAGTGATAATGGTATTCAGTTGCAGACTAAAATGTGAGGAACATAAATCATAGAAGAATGAACAATTTAATCAGAAATCATTTTAGTATGGAATATGTTACAGTATCAAGGCAAGTGATAGATTTTGAAAATCAACAAACATTTGAAATCAGTGGTTTCTGAGATATCGGGGTTCTGATATAGAAGGGGTAAGAATTTAAAATAAATATTTCAGAAGATCCATAAGAATATTCAACTTATGGAAGAGGTGTTGTTTGTTGTGGGAAATGTAAGTATTGCAAATATGTGAAAATAACAGATGTATTTGTATATCCTGACACTGATGAACATTTCTATTTGTATGCTACTGTAAACAGTGATACAACCTTTTGGCATATCTTGCATTTTATTAATGATGTGAAAGATGTAATGTAGGGAAGACAGAATGACAATGTAAAAAAAAAACATACAAAACACCTTTAGTACATTATACCAGCATCTAATGAAACATTTTACTAAATGTTGTGAAAATATAGAACATAAGGTTGCTTTTCTTCTTCAAGTATTAGAAATAGTTGGTATGCCAAAACAGGGTAGTGATTATATTAATGTTTCGCTTTTCAGTGAAGACAGATGCTAACTTATTTAAAAAAAACTATAAAGATATGTGTCTCATTGATAACTTTCATTAAAACTCTGAAGTGCATGTGGAGTTCTGTAAGTAAACCCCCAAGACTGGAAAGACAAATTTGTTAAAGGTGCTTAAAGAGCTTTTGTTAAGTGCCATTAAGTACCACAAAGATCAGTTTTCATGGTAGGGATTGACAGAGGGCAGTGGCAACCTACAAAGAAGAGTATCAGAAAGTAAGGCAGCTTTTAAAGCAAGTAATTCTTCAGATGGACACAATTCCCACCTCCTGTCTGACAACATAAATTGTTTTAATACTTTTAAACGCTTTGAAAGATGGAAAAATCTTTGTTTACTTTTATTACTTGTTCTCAGCATGGATGCCATCATTCACCTTGAGAGAGAATTTTTTTCACATTCATGTCTCAAACACATAAGTTGGTTACAATCAAAATCCTGATCATAATCCTCTGTATCTTAAAAGTAAAAGCTTAGGTTCAAAGAAATCATCCTGCCACTGTACTTTTCCCTTATAAGACCTATCACTAAACACAATGTTGCCATTGGTATTTATAAATCAAAGTATATATTCCTTACCAAGAAAATCAAAGCCTTAAATGTTTCAACTTTTACAATAGCTTAACAAGACTCTCACCATATTCAGAAGCCTACAGGTTGCTCTGAGATGGCCTATGTCATGTTTGTTGAGCCATGGAAGACCCAATCCTATTTGGCCTTCTCTTTCTTTGCAAAACCAGTGGCTCTACAAATATCTACACTAAGGGCCTAGAGCTACAACAGTAAATACGCAAGACTCAATGGACCGTTAAATTCCTAACTCAACATATTCCCAGCCTATGGATTAAGATACCAGTACAGGTCAAAGTAGTACTTTGACTACTTTTAAAGCTAGTGTTGATAACTGGATTGGTAGCCACAAATTCACACCACAATTGTCATTTGCAGCTCTGTTTAATTTCGGAGGTAAGAGATATTAAGTGCTTGAAAAGGGAGGCATAATCTTTTGACTGTATCATACATGGCTAGGCATATTATGGTCATTATGATCACTCACCTAGTAAGTGTCCCTGTGTGACAAAATCCACTGCCCCATTTCATTATCAATATTTATATATAAATAAGTTGTTGCAGCGTTAAATGTTAGAAAAGATGTTCAGATGTTTAGAGTGATTTAAAATATAAAATGAGCAGTTTAGTTGTTTAGTTAATTGTAGTTTGAGTTGTATATGGTAGTGTAGTCTTAGTTTGTGCTACAGCCTGAGGAAGGGCTGCATTATCTGAAAAAGGTGTTGTAATGATTATATATGCTGCAGTGGTTTTAACTAAAAAGAATCAGTGGAGTATATGTTTCATCCATGATGAAGTTCTGTTTCCAAAATTGGAACTTGGTATTCTATGAAGTGATGGTGTTTTCCCAATGCATGAATGTGTGTGGAATTGGTGATTAATAACTTTGACTTGAAATGTGACGAATTTTAATTTCAGTCCTCCCACTACTAATTAGAATAGCATTTTCAACACAGTTCCAGCATTAATATCTGTCTAGATAAATCTGCCAGTTATGAGGCAGCCATATTCATAAACCAAAATGCATCTGAAGACATATTTTTATATCTAATGACATTGTTTCAACTCTACAAATCATAGATACTGTTGAACCCTGTATAATCTCCCTTGTCATTGTCTTTAAATATTTCTTTATTTGGATGGTATGCTGTAAGGTGAACTTCAGTGGCTCTTTTCAGCCACCAGTTAGTTATAAGGATAAGCAGAAAATAAAAACATAGATATTGTAGTGATGGTATGAAACAACAAAATGACCCAAATATGACTCACTGATATTTTAAGGTGTAGACTGTGGTGGTGGTGCTGCGGTAGCATTATCACCTCACAGTTAGACGTTGCATGTTCGATTCTCAGAGCGTCTTCTGTGTGTCGACATGTGTGAATGGGCATTCCTTCACTGAAGGTTGTGCGTTATGCCCAGCAAGCCAGCACATAAAAATCTACTGCCAATCATTAGCAGACCGGAGTTCCGCTGTGGCGACCCCTAACCGGGAAAAGCTGAAAGACAGTACTTGTACCTGGTACTCAAAAGAATAATGGTAAAACTCATTCATCAGATATGTCATTTGTGAAGATGAAGTTAAAAAAGAGCTAAGCAGTTCACAACTGATGGGATCAAACACATCATTCATTATGTCAAAGTTAGGCATCTGCCATGTGTTGATAAATAGGCAAGTTTTTAAATTGCTCTTGCAGAATACTTAAATTTGAGTTTTAGTACTTTTTTTACTTTAAAGTCTGTCTAATTGGTACCACAGTCCTGTTTCATGCTTTGATCTTTTCCTTTGTATTCATGCAGACTTGATAAATGAGGCTTGGCACAAGCCAAGTTTTCCTGGGACATCTTCAAGGGGGTGCTAGGTGGATATTAGTGGGAGTTCAATGGGTTGGGGAGGTGAAAGGGTTAAACAGTGGGAGGGTTGATTGGAAGGAAATGAGATAAGGGTGGGAGGTGCTTAAGGTATTTAAATGAGTGTAGATGGGTAGGTAATCACATTTTGGTGTGAACTTGCTGTTTTGGTACCTCTAAGTTGTCAGGTTCGGGCTGGAGTTCTGACTTTAAGGGTTTGAGAGGTATTCTTTCCCTCTGACTCTTCATCCACTTTACATAAAACTATGGTTTCTGCCAAATTGCTGGAACCCTTTAGTGACTGTCAGACTTCATACCCCTTTTTGAAGATTCATAGTATGGCAAGTTTATTAGTCTGGTGACTTTTAATTGGTAAGCCCTATAATAGGTTTCTGTGCTGGGAGTGAGGACCCATGAGGGCAGTCACTGCACTGTGACATGCGTGGGCCTTCTAGGGGAAGGTATGTTGGTGTGATTGCTCTGTGGGTGTTTGTGTTTTCTTTTCAAGGAGACAGAATATTTTTGTTTTAGCAGCAGTAAAGAAGTTACAAGACACACAGGGGCGTTACATGCAGTGCATCCATACATGCTGTTTGAAGATGAAATGCATTTGGAGCAGGGATTTGGTTGGTAGAATATTTATTAGATTTGGTAGTTGAAGTTGTGTCGAGGGAAGATGGAGAGTATGTGCACTATGTGCCTAGGAAGACTGCCTGTCCAGGGTGCATGTGTGTGGTCCAGCATTAGCAGCCATTGGGGAAGGGTATGGCGACTTTTCCATTGCCCAGGCTGCTATTAAAGAAGAGAAAAGACTGTCCTTAGTTGGAATGGAGATATTGGTCTGGTTAGCAGTGGGATTGCAGTTTATTGGTGGTTATGGTATGGGCATTAGTTTTTGTCATTTAGCTGGATGGTGGATTTATTTAAGATAGTCTGCGGGTGTGTAGGTTTTTGTTATATGTGTTATGTAGTCCAGATGATTTACACTTGTTTCTCTTTTCAGAAGGTACTTCCATGGGGGTTTCTGCTGGTGGGTTGCAATGCGAAGAGGTCACAGATGGTGTCAAGAGAAATTCATGTTAAGGCAAACCTAGTATTGTTACTTTGTAAGTCTGTAAGAGTAATATTTAATATTGTACCTAGTTTTCCGCCACTGTCCCCCTGTTACCTATAGCTTGGGCCACATTTCTTGCTCTAATAGTTTGAAATGTATCATTGTATTGATGCTTGTTAACAACTTTAAGAAATTCATATGATGGTTTAAAAGTATAGTATAGGACTTTTAATAATATGTTTTAGTTCTGTTGGCCATTGATAGCAGTTGGAGGTTAAAGAATAGGTTGTTCTTAAAGATGTCTTGCAATGTGTTATGTATTTTGGATGTTTTACATGTCTTTTCTTTCTTGCAGATGGGGTCTTAGAATGCTGTGGCTGTAGTTTGGAATAGGTGGGTATAAGGTGGAAACCTCTTGTTTCTATTTGAAGGTTTAATTTTGTCTTTTTCTTTGTACATGAAGGTGTGCCAAGTTCCAGTGGCGAGATGCAGTGAGTTTACAGATGATCATGCTTTGGTGTCAAATAAGTGGTAGGGTCATTGGGTGAGTAATCAGAAATGGATAGGTTGAAAGGCAAGCACAGTGATTCGAAAGAAGAAAAAAGCACAACCAACTTTTTGTTTACTCTAGAATAAGGGTTATGTTTTATGACCTCGTTTGATTGTGATACAGGATAATGTGCAATCCATGGAAGAATTAAGAGTTTTAATATTTAAATATCATGGGGTGCAGTGGTGCAGCAGTTTGTGTCATTTCACAGTTAGAGGTTCTCCAGTTTGATTCTCGGACAGTTTTGTGGGCCTTGCTTGCCCTCCTTGTGTTTGTGTGGGTTTCGCTGGGTACTCCTGGGTTTTCTTCCATGCTGCTAAGTTGCTAGTTACTTAATATTGGATATATTTGTACTGGAAGACATATAGATCACATACGTTAGATGGTCATTATAGTGAGAATGGTTTTGCTGCATGTTTAAATCTGAATGCATGTTTCAATAGAAGTCCTGATCACTTGGGTGGGCACATTGAGGTTAGAGATGGAGTGCTGAGTGAGTAACAGTCAATGCTCTGATGAAATAGATTTGAAAGGTAATGGGTTTTGTTTTGTGGATGTTTTGAGTGCTGGAGAGGCTATTGGGTATTAGGTAATTTTATTCAATGGTCATTAAGGCACATTACAATTGGGGCAGTGGTGATTTCTTGCTGATGTAGGACATGTTTATTGTAACAGTTTGAGTAGGTTACTTTGGTAGTGTTAATAGTTGATGTAGTTTAATTTCTACATGCAGGATAGGGTTGGCATGTTACTAATCTTGTGTTGACCAGGTGGCATAGGGCATTTTTCATTCTGGTATAATCTGGTTTTTGACCTGTGGTATAGGGCAATATCAGTTTGGTATATTGTTGGTAGCATTCAAGGGTATTGATAGAGTAAAGACGGGTCAGACTGCTAAAGCCATTATGGGGTTTAGGTGCCTTACTTTTGATATAGGTAGTTGGTGTCAGCAAGGTGGTTGTTACATGGCATTTAGAAGTTTCTCGGTTTCTGCATATCATTGGGCAAGTAAAAGGAATTGTTTGGGAAGGGTGATATGCAATGGCTTTAATTTGGTGGTTGGGGTTGAGTATTCTTGCTCCAGTGGCATGTGATGCTTTGGAAAGCATGAGGCAATTGCCAGGGGCTAGTAATGTCCTGGTAATTATTGTACACCAAATGATGTCTGGCCTTATCCCCTAAGGGTGGCTAGTTGATGGAAGTTGGTGGTGATGGGGAACAGCCTGGGCAGGCTGGTGGCAGAGAAGAGGGACAGGTGTGCCATCTTCTGTTCCCCCTCTGGTGTCTGGTGGTGCATTTCAAGGAGTTTGTTCTTATTTGGTTTGAAGGTAATTCAGTGAATGGTTTATGAAGCTTCATAAGTAAAGTAAGTGAGCAAAGGTATGGATGCTGCTTATTGGGTCGGATGAGCAGTTACACTGTCCTGATTATTTTATAAGGATGTTTATAAGCAAAGTAAGTGAGCAAAGGTACGGATGCTGCTTACTGGACAGGATGAGCAGGTATGCTGTCCTGATTAACATTGCAAAGATGTTTATGCTGTGTTTAGAATTGACTACACTATGTCCAGTTGTATTTAAGAAATTTTAGTAATCAAAGTTATGTTATGGTAGTTTTAATAAAGGCCGTCAAATGTCATTTGGTGTGTTGTGTTTATTGAAGGGGACTGGGCAAATGAGGCTTGGCACAAGCCAAGTTGTCCTGGGACATCTTCAAGGGGGTGTTAGATGGATATTAATGGGAGTTCAATAGGTTGGGGAGGTGAAAGGGTTAAACGGGGGGAGGGTTGATTGGAAGGAAATGAGATAAGGGTGGGAGGTGCTTAAGGGATTTAGATGAGTGTAGCTGGGTAAATAATCACATTTTGGCATGAACTTGCTACCCCTCCTACCCTCACTTTTTTGTTGGCGGATTGGTGGGATTGTGGTTGTTTAATTCCGGTTGACGGAGAAGAGGGAGAGGCTTGTCCTCTTCTGTTCCCCCTCTGGTGTCTGGTGGTGCATTTCAAGGAGTTTTGTTCTTATTTGGTTTGAAGTTAATTCAGTGAATGGTTTATGAAGCTTCATAAGTAAAGTAAGTGAGTAAAGGTATGGATGCTGCTTACTGGGTCGGATGAGCAGGTATGATATCCTGATAATTTTATAAGGATGTTTATAAGTAAAGTAAGTGAGCAAATGTATGGATGCTGCTTACTGGACAGGATGAGCAGGTACACTGTCCTGATTAACATTGCAAAGATGTTTATGCTGTGTTTAGAATTGACTACAATATGTCCAGTTGTATTTAACAAATTTTGGTAATCAAAGTTATGTTATGGTATTTTTAATAAAGGTCATCAAATGTCATTCAGTGTGTTGTGTTTATTGAAGGGGACCGGGACAATACAATTACTTTTGGTGTTTGGAGTTTATCTATGTGGTTTAGTTTAGTTTAGTTTAATTTATTATCCATTTACTTTTTTTTTAGTTTTACACTGTTTGAGTGTTTTCCCTGGTAAAATGAATTTTCAACATGCTGGCAGTGTGCAGAATTTTGAAGTCTGTGAGGGAGTAGGGGTTTGTGACTGAGTGACAGGCCTAGGTGGCCTTTACTGTTTTTCTCACACATATGGAACAGACATGTTGCAAATGATCAGACTGTCGGCTTCTACTTGCCTACACACACACATGCACACAAATACAAACAGACACACACACACATACACATACACACACACACACACACACACACACACACACACACACACACACACACACACACACACACACACACACAGACGCAATTGCATCAACTTGGGGAAAGTACATGAACCATAGCCATCGTATCACCTCTATCTAAAATACTAGAAAAGACTGTTGAAAAACAGTTAATGTTCCATCACACCATAAATAACCTCCTGTCACCCAATCAATGGGTTATTTCCAGAGAACAGTACAGAAAATGCCTTGCTACTTTTCTTAAATTACACCTATCAAAGTAAAACCTGCTGCATTTTTACTGCTGCCATTTTCCCAGACCTGTCCAAGACTTTCAAAACAGTATCCCACTGTCTTATTCACTAGCATTTGTTAGAAATAATACTTAGAACCACTATACCTACAGAACACTGTAACTTGGTTTAAGAATTATTTATCAAATCATACCCAAGCTGCCTGATGGTCACAAATATTCCCTGACTTTTGTCCCATCTGTGTAGGTGTCCCACAGATACTCCAAACTATCTTATTCTCCATCTTCATTAATAAGATAGATGCCATCATCCTAAATATCTCATTAATCCATTACACTGATGACTCCATTCTACTCAGTTCATCTAACTCACTATCCCAAACTACATCTGGTCACACAGAACAATTTTCGAGTGGCTCCAAAAATCTCAACTACTATTAAATACCAATCACACAAAGTTACTACCATTTGCCCAGTTGAAATCTCAATCAAATTATTCAGTCATCCAGGCCAAATGTCTAGGAAGAGACCTTTATATATATCTATATATATCTATATATATATCTATATATATATCTATATATATCTCTCTCTCTCTCTCTCTATATATATATATATATATATATATATATATATATATATATCTATATCTATATATATATATATATATATATATATATATATATATATATATATATATATATATATATATATATATATATATAGTTTACCTTCATGTGTGCGTATTGTCCAAAAGGCAGTTTGCAAAGTT
The DNA here is from genome assembly GCF_019279795.1 of Protopterus annectens. Lineage (NCBI taxonomy): Eukaryota > Metazoa > Chordata > Ceratodontiformes > Protopteridae > Protopterus > Protopterus annectens. The sequence goes on from NC_056729.1 coordinate 575,085,073, forward strand.
TGCAAACGCCGACCAGAAAAAGGTTTGAATGTGCAATGAGCGAATGCACAGTAACATTGCTCATTGCACATTCGACATTTTGGGGTGGATGCACTATAGTGGGGATCAGAAAATGGTCCTTTCCCTTCTGTAGAGCAATCTCGGAGTTCGAAATTAAAGTAGGGAGGCGCAGGGGCTTGCCCTCCTTCTTTACACTTCATTAGGTTTTTTGTTTGACATTAATGTTCGAAAATCGGTGAATCTACTTTTCGATTTGCTGATTTTCGAACATTTGAAACTGTCGCTGTTTTAATTTTCATGGTTACGATTCGCTCATATGAGCAATCGCACCACTGTGATTCGGCTTTGTAAAGGTAAACCTATATATATATATATATATATATATATATATATATATCAGGCCTTAAACACATGTCCTACATGGACAGACTCAAAAGACTCCAGCTATTCTATATATATATATATATATATATATATATATATATATACGGGTTGCCCTCATTGGACTGACAACTCATTTGACTGAAACTCATTTGCCTGACAAGTAATACATGCAGTGCACTCTAAGGCACATAACAGGGATATGTCCTCTTCCCCAATGTAGTGCAACCCTGGAGTTAGTATATATAGTTAGGGGGTGTGTGGAGGGCACAGCCCCCCACCTAGTTTGGTTTAAATTCTGTACTTTTTGTGTTATATTGTTCTTTAAAATCAAACTAGGTGGTAGCTAACAGAGCTGGGTCAGACATTGCTTTGTAAGTCAAGCATAGATCGCCTCTAAATAGGCGATATGAAACAGAGAATAGCTGGAGTCTTTTGAGTCTGTCCATGTAGGACATGTGTTTAAGGCCTAGGATCCTCTTCATGAGGTACTTCTGTGGCTGTTGGGGGTGTCTAGTGAGGTACATGCCAAATGGGGTGTTATACTCGATGGTTGGTCTAATGAGGGAAGTGTAGAAAGAGAGAGAGAGAGACGGTGACCTCTTTCTTCCTGGATCCAAAACCTCTGATAATGAGATGTGCCACAAAGAAGGACTTTCTGACTATAGTGGCAATGTGGTAGTCAAAGGAGAGGTTGCTGTCAACCTGCATCCCCAGATCTCTTATAATGCTTTCAGTGTTCAGTGGGCTCCCACTGATGTGGTAATTAGTGGGAACTGAGTTTTTACCAAAGGGGATGATGGCACATTTTTTGGCATTAATCTTAAGGTCATGCTTTTGACACCATTCATTGGTCTCAGTCAGGTCTTTCTGCAGGATGTCTGCATCACTTGGGGGGTGAAAAATGGCTCCCAGCTTGCAATCATCTGTGAACTTGGTCAGCCAGAATCCCTTTGTGTTGGCCTGGACTTCTGAGAAGTAGATACTGAACAGGAGGGGACCCAGGACAGGTCGCTGTGGGACTCCACTCATGACTGGTCAGCAGTCTGACTTGGAGTTTGCTGCTTTCACACTGTGTGTTCTATCTGTGAGACAATTTTCAACCCACCTAGTGATATAGGGGTTGACGCCTAGTTTGGTGAGTTTATCAATAATTCCCAAGTGAGGAATGGTATCAATGACCTTGGCCAGATCGAGGTAGGCTGTATGCACTGCCTTACCTTCTTCCACAGCCCTGGTCTCTGACTCAAAGAAGTCAACCAGGTTGAGCAGGCATGATCTCCCTTTCACAAAGCCAAACTGCGTGGGGGTCCAGAGTTTGGAGATTTCCTATATATTTGTTAATTAGGTCCATGATGATATGCTCCATAGCTTTACATATCAGACTCTTCAGGCTAATGGGGTGATAATTCCCAGGGTCTGTAGTCACTCCACCTTTATGGAGAGGAATGACTGTAGCAGTGTGCCATTTGGTATGGACAAAGCCTGAGGTGAGGCTGTGACTGAACATGGCACACAGTTGTGGTGTAAGTTCACTTTGTAGTTCATGTAGGACACAGCCAGGGATATTATTGGGTCCCATGGAAGCTGTATTAATGGCCTTGGACAATGCAGCTTTAACCTGTGCTGCAGTAATGCTGGGTGCCTGGCATTCTTCCGGTATTGTGATTGGTCCTTATGGGGGTGAAAGGGGTAAAGCTGGCACTGAATCTTTCAGCCAGTATGTTGGCAATATCTGTTGGCTCAGTATAGGAGGTGCTATTGTGCAGTAACTCAGACAAATCTGGGTATTCCTGTGGAGGTTCTTGATATAACTATAAAAGGTTATGTGATTGTTTTTAGTGTCTGCCACGATTCTGCCTTCATAGCTGGCTTTAGAGGATTTGATGAGGGATCTAAACTTTTTGTTGAGGCTAATAAGGGAGTTTTTCCAGTATTAGGACCTCACCTTTTCCTGCAACAGTTTCTTCCTTCTGTTTATTAATGGCTGGGGACCACCAGATTGGCTTCCTTTTTTTGGAGGAAAGCATCTTAGTTCTGTTGGGTATGGCTAGCTCCATGCATTTATGTACATTTTCGTACAGTGCATTGATGTATGATTCAGCAGTCATGCAGCTATTTTCCATTGGCATGGCTGCTGTGAAGTTAGTCAGCTCTGTTTTTAGGAGTCCAAAGTCAGCTTTGGAGAAGTTTTTCAAGCTTGTTACTTTTGCGGGGGTGTGGGTGAGATATGCATTTCCATGATAATTAGTGTAGGGTCAGATCTGACCAGGGAGGAATTGACTATTGGTGTGGAGCAACAGTTGCCCATGTTACAAATATCAGGTCAAGGATGTTGCTTCCTCTAGTGGGGGTCAGAATGAGTTGGTCCAGGGTACTGGAATTGATGAATTCCAGGAAGCTTTGGACCACTGTATTGGTGCAAAAGTAGTTTTCCCAGTTGATGGAGGGGTAGTTGAAGCCACCTAGTATGAGAGTGTTGCTTTGGACCCTAATTGTTTCCAAGGTGCTTAGGAACGTGGAGGGAGAGTTTTGGGACATGGTTGGGGACATATAGCAGTCTATGACCTGAATCACCATCTTACTCAATGTTAGTTGTACCTGAAGTATCTCAGATGTGTTATGCTTGGCTACTAGTTTACAGGTGTGCATATCCTTTATGAATCTGGAGACACCACCGCCTTATGATCTTCAGTCCATGTTCTGGAGTCAAAAGGTGTGGAATGAGTTATAGCTTGGTAGAGTAGGGGTGCTTTCTGCTGTTTTAAACCAGGTCTCCATTACAACACAAATGTCGATGATCTCTATTTTGAGGAGTGCTTCGAGCAAGTGCATCTTGAGAATTAGACTTCTAGCATTGAGCAGCATGACCTCAGATTTCATTTATTTATAACTGTTATGGTGGTAATTTGGTCTTTGGAACATCCTGTAAAAAAGGCACTATAGGGGTGTCAACAGCCTTAGCCAGTATCTGGAAACCCAGGGGTGACAGATGCAGGCCATCTTTGGCAAAGCATCAAAGTATGTCAATTATGTCATCCCAAGCAGACACTGGATCCCCTTAGAATGACACCAGAAACTTAGCCAATTGTTGAAGTCAATCATTTTCTGCATGTACTGCAGTATCATTCTGGGTGATGATAGGATGCTGCTCAGGGCTAGGGTCATACCTGCCTAGGCCTCATAATCCGAGAGTTCCTCCATGTCTCTTTTCATGTAGTCCAGGGAGATGCATCTCAGGTCATTCACACCCACATGGGCAGTGACAGAGTCACACTTGTACTTGTTGTGAAGTGCCCTGAGTGCATGTGTTATGTGTCAGATTCTGGCATGTGATAGACAGCTGACTGTTACCTTCTCCTTATTCAACCTAGTAAGTGGGACATCAGTGTGCCTCACTATTGAGTCACCTATGATTAGTGTATTGGGCAAGCTGTTTTGCCTTAGGGGTTTTGGTTGAGGAGCACACTGTGTAGGTGAGCTATGTGTCTTATGGTTTGTGCTGTGCTGTGGTGGTCGAGTGCATTTCTGCCTTGGAGGTCTCTGCTGTTTGGGTAGAATTCTAATGAGAGCCTCCACAAAGGTGGGTGTGTGGTTTGTGTTCTTATGTGAGAGCTGTCATGGTGGGTGTTCTGGAGGGCTATCTGTTGCATGTGGTGTGGTGCAGGTGTTGACCTTCTTCTCTTGAAGAGCTATTACAGTTTTGGCTTGAGAGTGCATGGCTTCCAATTTGGAGATATAAGTGCGTCTCTCACAAGTCTGAGTGTTGGGAGGTAAGAGGAGAGGGTTTTCTGTGTACATGAGGCAGTTGCTACACTGCCTCAGAATGCCCAAGTGCACCAGGTTAATAGGAGAAAGCACAAGGAACTGCCCTTTAGTCATGCCAGGAGGGGTGGTCATAACTACTAAGTACTGGAGCTATTTCCATGTAGAACTACTAGTACTGATGGCACTTAGGTGTGCTATAATAATTGCTACAAAAACATTTTGAAGTGCAAAGCGATTAGGCTATTTAAAGTGCAAGAGAGAAAGAACTAGCAAGTTAATTAGCCCAGGCCTACCTACCAGCGGTGGATAAAAATCATCTAGCCCCCTTTCCTGTCAAGCCTCTGATCCTCAGTTTCTGCTTCCAGACCTGGGTCATCAGTAGATAGGTCTAATGTCTTGCTTCTGCATTAGTGGGCTAGCTTTAGTGTCTTGATATATTGCATGTTCAGATAATTGGGTCTATAGAAAAGTAATAATGATAGTAATAATAGTAATAATAATAATAATAATAATAATAATAATAATAATAATAATAATAATAATAATAATAATAATAATCTGTATTTTAAAGATATATACATGCTGGCAAATAGATCCAGCTGTTGATCAAGAAGAAATGTTTAGTCCAACATCTAGAATTAACAAAATATTTTTAGATTTAAAGCAATGATCTTTGACCAGTATCAAAACCCTTTGATATTGCAATTATGTGGGGATTATAACGTCTCATTATATTATATATGCTTACTGTTTACTAATTTGAACTATATCAGTCATCAGCAAAACATTTTCTGCATCTGTCCTGCAACTAGCATTAAGTGATATCTGTATGAAGAAAACCTGGCCATGCTAGCCCGTCCTATAGTGAGCCCGAGTATTAAGGTACTGTTGTCCTTTATGTATACTAATAGAAGCTATCATTCTTTCCATAGAAGGTGTGTAAGAAAATGAATGCATTCTTTTGAAAAATTGAATCTCTGAAGATAGAGAAAAGAAATCTAGGGTAGCTTTTCATACAATGAATCCTGTTGCGCAAAAGTCCTTGCAAGGGATGCTGCCTTTTGTTCATTTAATAGATACTTCCAGATGGAAAGGTGGGCACAATAAATCCATACACTTTAACAAATACATCTGTATGAAATTTATAGACAGTGTATGAAAGGAAAGAGGAACAGAATGTAACTGTTCATGCATTTTCCATAATGAGTACACATACCAGTATAAAAATTTGAGCTACAAAGACAGAGAGAATGAATGAAAAATATACAAAACCATATGTGTAGCTTTAGCACAGAGAAATACTTCTGAGTGAAAACAATACTTTTAGCATTGCATGTATGAAGGCATGCTAAAGATGCCAACATATTTGCATAAGTTACAAATATACAATTCAGTGCTGATTTCAGAGTTTACATCCAAACTATTATGCCAACACTTATTTATTGATTTTACCCAGTAGGTAGATAAAGAAATGTTGGAAGGAAGGAAGGAGGAAAGAAAATAGCAATACAATAAACAGATTTACGGAGACAGTAAATAGTAGAAACATAATATATGGGAATGAAACCTCATTTCTTTAGCAATACCTGCAGTTCTTAATTTGACAGACAGACAGTGAGAAGAAACTCAGAGTTATGGAGATATGCATTGAATCATAGCCAAAAGAACATGTGGATGCACACACGTAGACACACATACACACACACACACACACACACACACACACACACACACACACACACACACACACACACACACACAACACATCATTTATTTGTGAACATTGCTAAAGGTAACATGTTTCACTGCTAGGTATAAACAAATAAATAAATACATGCATTCTACTTCCTGACATGAGAAATCTTATAAAGTTTAGGATCATGGGTACTGACATTTTTTTTCAAGGGGGATTCTTTCTTTACATACTAAACTAAACATTATCATCTCCAAATTAAACATTATCGTCTCTCAGAAAATGCTACAAATGTGAAAAAAAGATTACGTGGAAGATAATGTAATCAGGTTCTATGCCATGCATAAATCTTTCTTAATGAAATGCCTAGACAGTTAAGTAATAATTTCATACCCAACTGTTCTACATTCTGAGAGTGCAAATCAAGGGGGTACATCTTTTTGGTTTATTACTGTGTCTACGGCACAAATGAAAACTCCAGTTCTCAGTTCTTAGCTGGGCATCCAACAAATTAATATTTGCCAAAACTGCAGAAAATGATGTCTTCAGTACTTGGATGTGATGATCTTCTCACTCAAGAAATCAGTCCTGTCTCTTTTTAATGCTTCAATGTATCTTTTCTACAGCCTCAGTGGCCGGATAGTAGTGATACACTTAGACCTGGTGTCTCTCATTACTTGTTGCCATGCTATGTTATTGGATGGGGTGCCATCTTTGTGAAGTCTGCATGATCTCCAGAGCTGCCTTTACTAAATATTATGTTTTTTATACCTGCCCACCCTGACCACCAGCCAGCCAAATGGAGCCTTCTTTCATCTCCTGTCTCACAAGGTCCATCTTACCCCTCCAAACCAAGGACTTTTACAGATGGACAACAACCAAAATGAGCTTGACTAATCATTACCAGACTGAGGAGCTGCACAGACATGCTTTAGTAGCACTGCCTTCCTTAGTGAGCCTGTTTTTTTTTCACACCTCAGATCCTCTTGCCCTACAGTAGTCTAGACAATCATGACTTTACTGTGATAGACACTAGCTCTTGAGGGTTTCTACACAAGCATCAACCCCAGTTGCATCACACCAATGTCCTGCTTGATGGATGCTTGCTCCTGGTCCCTCATACTACTTTGATGGAACAACCAGTGCCTATTGGGTATTAGCACTGTTGCAAATTGAGCTGTTTCTCTCTCTCTCTCTCTCTCTCTCTCTCTTTCTCTATTTCTCTCTCTCTCTCTCTCTGTCTCTTTCACTGTCCCCTGAGCATGGGTAAACTGATGTTGTCCATTTACTTCCACATTCCCTTTCCATCTCCAATTCGTCCAGTGCCCAGGCCATTATTCAAATGCTAATCATCTGTATCATAGTCACATTACCCTTTAAATGAGGAACTGATATGTTTTTTTCCAGATTTGTATGGGTTTTGACCAGGGTCTTCAGTCTCCCATTCAAGTGCACATTCCAAACATTAACTAATAACTCTACCCAAGTGTGGAAGTGAGTAATGTCATATGAGTTTGTGTTCTCTGTGATGGATGGGTTCCACTTTAGAGCTGCTTCCTTTCTCATATGATACTTGCATGCAAGGGCTGATTCCAGCTGTGACCTTGAAATGGATAAAGATGAAACAGAAAATAGAAAGCTAAATAGATGCTTAAACTGGAAAAATAAACTAGTCTGCTGCATACCTTTATAACCATAAACTTGTATACAGAAGCAATGGTAAATGCAAAAGGAATATATATATATATATATATATATATATATATATATATATATATATATATATATATATATATTTATTCATTTGTTAACTAGGTAGGCTCACTGGACACAAGTGTCTCTTTTCATGGGTAACCCAGGATTACTGTCTGGCTAAGTGACTTGCTCAGAGTCACACAGATTGTAGGTGGAAAGTGTTAGTACATAGTGGGTTCTGCTATGTGATGTTTGCAAAATCTTACACTGTTTGTTTGTGGGATGAGTTTTATGATGAGCAACAAAGCCCTGAGTCATGATTCAGGTTCCTTAACATTTCAGTGCAAGATACATCATGCATCACATGAAGCTGACCTCCAGGTATTCAACTTATCTTTTTTTTCCCCAATTTTTATGTTAGTGTAGTTTTCCCACTAAATTTAATGGAGTACATTAATTGTTTAAGTTTCTATTGAATATGGCTTTGGGGATTTTACATAGACTTTATGAATGTACATTCTTGTGAATAGCTTTCATCTGTAGGTGGCGATGTCAAATTTAATGTTGTTGTTGAATTGAAATGGCTGATCATTTATTTAATGTAATTTAAAATTTTAGCAAAGCCTATGCTAGGATTTGTTAGTTTTATATTTCAGTTATTTTTAGTTAGTCTGTTTTAAATAATTTAGATAGAATCAGATGTGAGTTTGTTGGCAGTGTTGTGCTCTGACTTGTTAGTTGCAGTTAATTTTCTTAAGCTATTCTTTTATTTTACCTTTTTCATATCAGTAAGAATGAATTTCATGTCTACTACATGAAGGGCTTATTGTTTCTAGCGAGCTGCGTGCGTGTGTGTGTGTTTTATGTTTAGAGTGCATAAAGGTATATTTTTCCTTTGAAAGGTTAATTCTGTTTCAGTGTTTTTATATTAAAATAATATATTTGGTTTAAGGTGGCTGTTTTGTGTTAATGTGTTTTTGTGGGTGTCAGTATTTGTTCTTTGTATATGCTGTTTGTAAATATTTTTTTCTTGCATTATAATGGAAAGGAAATGTGGTCCATGTTTCAGATTTTAGCAGGTTTAAGCTTACTCAAAGGGAGCTTTGAGTTTATGGGTGATTTAGATGAGATATAGTGTTCTTCTGGTGTAAGTTTCTCTTTTATCCATGTGCATGCGTAAACCTTTACTTCGCTTTCAGTGAGTGTCTTTATGTAAATATTAGTAGTTTTAACGATATGTTGAGGATATAAATAATCTATTTATTATGTGACATGAGCATAAATATTAAAATGTAACAGGGAAGTGTTTTTTATTTCACCTTTTTATCGAGAGTCCATTAATATAGTATGAGTGAGAGTGAAAGGAAACCAGTGTAGCCAGCAGATGCCATTCATGCAGACAGATAGGGAATGTGCATATCCCACAGAGAGTCACGAGGGGTGAAAACTATACCTCAGGCCATAAGACTGCGAGACAAAACTTCAGTTAATGTGAAATCAGGCGGCTAAGTTAGCCATCTTATTATCCTTCTGTCTGCAATCATAAATCTAAAGCTAAGTCATAGTGTCCTTTGCATTAACACACCTACAAAACATGCATACCTGGACACACACACACACACACACACACACACACACACACACACACACACACACACACACACACACACACACACACACACACACACACACACACACACACACTTTTGATTGTTAAATGCTTGAATTCATTGGTTTATAATGCAACCTAAACCATCTGATTTTTGCCTCTATATGTCTACAAAACCTGAAGTAAATCACATCAGGACAGCAGATGCCAACCAATTCTTTCTTGTAAATGGTCAAGTTATGGAAACAACTAATTCAGCTACAAATTTGAGTTGAAGTATGGTTATGTAGCTGTGTACTGGTTACTTTACGCATGTCGAGATATTAAGCATAAATAATAAAAAACAGCTCATTACGAGATGTATAATCCTCATAAATCTGGATAGTGCCTTGGCAGACCCTGATGAAAATCTTCAACAGACCATTGTCTAAAAGCAGCAGAGAATAGTAATTCTATTAACCTTACAAAGGGGGGTGGGCAATAGACTTGATAGTTTAACAACAGTGGCAGGGAATGTCATATTTAGATTTTTGAGAGTAAAACTGGTAGCAGTTCTAGATGAGTTCAACACCAGAAAGAGCTAGCAATCAAATTTGGCTCACTTTTGTGACTAAGGTACTGGTGAACTCCCCAGAACAGCACCACTTGGTGTTGTCTTCCAGAATTTCAGCAAGGCCTTTGATTTTGATCCAGATAGGATGTTAACAAGAAAACTTGAGGGGTTAGTGGTAGGCCTAAGAATTGTAGAAGAAAGAAGACAGTCATAACAGTAAAAGAATGCTGGTGTATATCCTCAGGTAGATTGACTACAAAAGCAAAGAGTTAATGCTTCCACTTTACAAAGTCTTGGTCAGAAAATATCCAATACAATAAATTCAGTTCTGGAGGTCATATTTAGAAGAGTACATCAGGTTACTTCAAGAAAGTTATAGGAAAGACACCATAAAGGTCTGCGGGGTAATAAGCAGAGATTACTAGTGCTAGACCTTTTCTCACTTGAAATCAGAAAATACAAGGCATACAGGATATTGGTACAAATAAGTCATTCTGAACATGGAGAACAAAGCCTGAAGGAGGGGGTACAAGCAACAGATTTTTTTTTGTGAATAACGTCTCTCGATAGAAGTACTCTTTCAAAGAGAGGGTTATGGTTTCATGAAATGAATTATAAAGAGGCATTCTAGAGTGAATAGGGTTGGTGGAATAAGGATAAAGGGAAGAATAAGACTGAAAGCAAGATAAAATGTTAAGCTCCTTAAAAAGACATACTAGGCAGTCTCCTCTGCTATCAAGCAAATATAATGTAATAGATTGTAAAATGGTAAACCTTTCCCTCAGACAAGGTCTCAAATAGAGTATGTACACAATAAACAGCAGTAGGACTAAACTGATTTATTGGAGAATACTACATCTGAGAGAGTGACAAGTCAAGGAATTAATCCATGAAACAATCTTCTGTTTATGGCTATGGTGGTAAAAGCAAACTAGTCCAGCTATCAATAGGATCCCGTGATCACTTGTATGAAATGCTGGTGAGAGATCCAACAGGGACAAGATGGAATAACTAGCTTGGTACCTCAACTTATTAAGATCATTGATAACCCCATTATAGGGTATCTCAGTGTTGTGTCTGATGTAGGTCACTGACACCAGTTTCTCAGTGCTATGAAACCAACTGCCCCTACACCACTTGAAGTGTAGAGAGAAGGCTCTATATGTGCAGAGCTGCACAATCAAAATCAACTATGATCAGGATGGGAGTAACCAAGGCCTTCTTAAAATATGCGGGCATAGTCCATGCCTAATCGATGTTATTATGATCTGTTAAAGGATAGGGCCCAGCTTGTGTAGACTGTCAGACTGCAATGGCAAGTGTCCAGTTCACAGGAAGTTTTGTGTATACAGGAAGCTAGATAAATTAAATCACTATAATAAGGTATCAAAAACAGAAGCACTGAGGATGAAGGAAATGCTGATGCAACCTGTGTACACACTGTGCACACCATCAGATCTGCCTCAGAAAAATTTGATGGTAAAAAAATGAACAATATGATGTTCTTCAGGGAAAATATTTTCCTATGACCAGGCAGGTTGAAATGTGCAACCTTTTAACCAGGCACAACAGAGTAGCCTAATGTTTAGTGGATTCTACGGGTCTATATTATATCCTCAAAAGCTGTAAACAGCAAACTCTATTTACAGAGAAAATGTTGTACATCAAATTCGTGATTGTTGGGGGCTGTGCCCCCCACCCCCCACACTAATTATATATACCAACTCTAAGATCTCACTACAGTAAGGAAAGGGCAAATTTTCCAATCTTCACTATAGTATGATCTCACTATTTACAGTTCGCTGCACAGCATTTTCTCTGTAAATAGCATTCGCTGTTTACAGCTTTTGAGAATATAATATAGATCCAGTTCTGTATTTAACAATAACGTGGAAGCCCACAGTGTGCAATGTATTATAAGGGAGTGACAAAGACAAAAATGTGATCAGGTACATGTTGAACAGAATACATGTAGATGTAGAGAAGATATGGCACAAAAATATACAAGCTGCATTACATATTGTGAGGTAGTTAATTTGGCCATATCCATACAAAATTAAGCGAACAACAGATTCTGCATAAACATTCATTTTCTGAACAATAAAAACTATAAAATGTTAATGTCTGGCATGACTGACTGACTATAATCACCAGTGATTTACCAGAAAAATCACAAATTTTTCAAGGAGCATGACAAAAATATTAGGCAAAATCAATGACATTCTGAAAAATCTGGGACATTTGAAAGGTCTGAAACAGATTTAAATGTGCTGTGCAAGTCTAACCACAGTTGTGTGTACTGGCAGTACACAAAAGATAAGTGACTTACTATGCCCACCCCTATGGAATTGCAGCAACAACAACTGTGAAGGACAAAAGAATGTGTGTAGAATGCAGAGAGGACTGCAGCTATAACACAGCAGGACATCCATCAAATATCAAGACAACAATGATGTATACAGGTCACAACATAACCCATTACTGTGAGACAGCACCAATGATTGTTGTTGATAAGTGGCAAGAACAAATACACACACACACACACACACACACACACACACACACACACACACACACACACACACACACACACACACACACACACACACAGAGTTGTGTCCTTTTTCTTTATTGCTCCAGGTGGTAGCTCAACAGCATATTCTGGGAGGCGGGGGCATGGATTAAAGACCTAGTAAAACACCTCATTGTATCTTACTCAGTATGTATGTCAATATGCACCACACCTTGTCACACTTAAAGATTATTTGTGTAGCAGTTGGGTTGTGCATAGGGAATGGTTATGGTGCTGAAGTACAGAGAGATCTCCAGCTGCTTCAGTGGCTCAGATGGTAGTGTAATGAAATAGCATTCTAGCAGTCTATAATTCAAGTCCTTGCTAAAGCAGTTAACTTATTTTGAGTTGGGATGCGTATGTTGTTGCTCGCCATCCCTTGTTGCACTAACTGCAGAGTTGTACTAAATGTTGATATGCTACATTGGCTATCAGTGTATCACTGCAGAAAAGAAGGCACTAGCTTTGTATATCAGAGAAAATATTGTATGCAGGAAAAAACAGTGATGCAATGAATCAAAGACGCAGGCAGCAGTATATGAGCATCTGTATTTGCTGTAGTACCAGAACATACTGTTGCCTCCTTTGATGCATGGGAGCCTTGTAACAGTTGTACAAGATTAAAACACCATGGGCATCACATTGATGCATGTAGGGTAGCACCCTATGGGCAGAAATCATCTGGTAGCCATGTTCAACATTTAATACCTACATTATTCATTGGCTAACCTTATAGGTTTATGCAAATTCAGCCAATCCCCCATACTAAAAGCAAAGGGAGCATTAGGGAAAACCATTGTAAAAAACTTCTCCAAAGCCAACTTCACACTTCTTAAGACAGAAGTGGCAAATTTCATGACACCCATGCAGACGGACAATAGAGGTATGACTGCCAAATTCTACACAAATGCACTTTATAAGCACTTACACGAGTGCATGGATCATGCTATCCCTAATAGAACCAAGATGTTATCCTCCAAAAAAAGGAAGCCAATCTGGTGGAACTCTGCAATAAACAAACTCTACAACAGAAGAAATAAACTGTTGCAAAAAAGAGTAAAATCCCATGACTGGAGGAACTCCCTGATCAACCTCAGTAAGAAACTGAGATCCCTCATAAAATCCTCCAAAGCAAGTTACAAAAACAAAATTGCCACTGACTCTAAAGACAACCACAAAGCGTTCAATAGCTATGTCAAGAATCTAAATGGGAACACTCAGATCTGCTCTGAGTTACAGCACAATGGCACTAAATATACAGAACAAACTGATATTGCCAACATCCTAGCAGATAGGTTCAGTGCTAACTTTACCCCCCTCTCACCCCTAGAGGGCCCATCTCTATACCGGAAGAATGCAAAGTTCCTATAATCACGGCTGCACAGGGAAAAAACACACTCTCCAAAGCCAAGAACACAGCATCCATGGGACCTGATAATATCCCAGGCTGCGTTCTACATGCACTACAGAATGAACTGGCACCCTACCTAAGTACCATGTTCAGTCATAGCCTCACCTCAGGCTTTGTACCCACTGAATGGCACACTGCGACGGTTATCCCACTCCACAAAGGGGGGAGCCACGAAGGACCCCAGGAATTACTGCCCCATTAGCCTGACGAGCCTGGTCTGCAAGGCCATGGAACTTATCACCGTGGAACTCATAAACAAAGACATTGGTAATCTCCAAACTCTGGACCCTACCCAGTTTGGATTTGTAAAAGGCAGATCATGTCTCCTAAACCTGATTCACTTCTTTGAAGCAGTCACCAAAGCCATAGATGAGGATAAAATGGTTCACACAGCTTATCTAGATCTCGCCAAGGCTTTTGACACCACCCCCCACTCTGGAATTATATATAAGCTCACTAAACTAGGTATAAATCCCTATGTCACAAGATGGGTTGCCAACTGGCTCATGGACAGAACCCACACTGTGAAAGTAGCAGATTCCAAATCTGACATCAGACCAGTGACAAGTGGATTACCACAGGGTTCAGTCCTGGGTCCTCTCCTGTTTGGTATCTACTTCTCTGAAGTGCAGGCCAACAAAGAAGGTCTTTGGTTAACAAAGTTTGCAGATGACTGCAAACTAGGAGCCATAATCGAAACTCCTAATGATGTGGACAAACTGCAAAAGGGCCTCACTGAGACAGATACCTGGTGTCAAAGCCATGGCCTGAAGCTCAATGCCAAAAAGTGTATTGTCATCACCTTTGGTAAAAACTCTGTACCCATGAACTACCACATAGCTGGTAGTCTACTTAATGATGAAAATGTGATGATAGACCTTGGGACATAGGTGGACAGTAGTCTCTCCTCTGATAATCACATTGCCACAGTGGTCAGGAAATCCTTCTACATGGCTCATCTCATCACAAAAGGATTCTCATCCAGAAAAAAAGAGGTCATTGTTCCCCTTTACTCATCACTCATTAGACCCATTATAGAGTACAACGCCCCTTTTAGTATGTACCTCACAAGACATCTACAACAACTGGAAAGACCACAGAAATACCTCACAAAGAGGATTACTGGCCTCAAACAGATGCCCTATGCAGACCATCTCAAAAAATTACAGCTTTACTCCATCGCATATCGCCTACTCAGGGGCGATCTCTGCCTAACATACAAAGCTATATCAAACCCAGAGCTGTTGGACATGCTCCACTTAAAGAAATCCCAATCCCCCCCAAGCTACACGCTCTAGGGACCTAAACCTTGTTACCACAATAAACAGAACATGCTGGAAGGATAGATTCCTGTCCCAGAGACTTCCCATACTCTGGAACAGACTACCTATCTATGTCAAACAGAGCTCCTCATTAGCACTCTTCAAGAAAAATCTTGATGATTGGATGGGAAATGGGAAATTCACCCCGGGGATCACTTCTGTGGCTCTGCTCGACAGGGGCACAGGAAAATAATTTTCTTGGGTGGCGAAAGCCAGGGTACATTTTTTGTTTAGGCTTGTATGGGCCCTAGGGCCGATAGCCTAGTACCTACCTATGAACCTATAAAAGACAAGACAAAGCTGAAATAACTGTAAGTGCACTTTTCATTTATATCTGATTTTCAGGGCAGTCCCTTAAACTCTTTCAGTGTCCCTCATAATGTATGCAATTTAGAGACAAATCATTGATGCCAAAAGTTAATAAAATAATTCTAAGTGTAATACAACTTTCAGAGAAATAATAGTCCTCATAAAATGCATGCTAGTACCAGTTATTTTATTCTCTTAACTTTCAATGTGAAAATAAGCAACATTTAAAGTGTCATTGAAATTACTGAAATTTATCAATAGTAATCATACTTTTTGTTCCTGAACTCTTAGAGAAAACGTAGTTGCAAACTTCAGACAGAAGGCACAGAAATGGTTAATGAGAAGGTGCTCACCATCTCAGGCAATTTCATGGCTGTTGCAGAGACACATATCACACTACATTCCTTTCTTACTGTACGTTACTCAGTGGATAGATGTGGACTTAGCAGGTCTTTATTAAACAAAGCTGCAGGTTATAGTCAATATGCCCAAATATACTGTTATTTACCTGCAGTAACGGAAGTAGAAGTTTAAATGCATAAATGTTAAAAATACCACCCATACTTTACTCATAGATACAGATATTGTAACATGGAAAGCTCTTTTTGCTGTTTTAGCTTAATATAAAAATAAGCGAGACTGTGGTTAGCATTGCTGCATCACAGAGCTTGGTTCTCTAGTTTGACTCATGGGAGAGATGCCTTTTGTGGGGAGTTTGCATGTCTTCCCCATGTTCATGTGATGCTTTGCCAGAGTTTCTGTTTTCATCCCATATCCCTAAGGTGTGCCAGGATGTGAAATGCTGATCTTCTTACTTACATATGTGCGTGCATGTGTGCGTGTGTGCGTTCGTGTGCGTATGTGCGTGTGCGTGCGTCTGTGCGTGTGCGTGCGTCTGTGCGTGTCTGTGCATGTGTGTGTGTGTGTGTGTGTGTGTGTGTGTGTGTGTGTGTGTGTGTGTGTGTGTGTGTGCATGTGTGTGTGTCCTTTGTGCCTGCCCTTTGTTGTTGCCTATTTGCTGTGCCTCTGCATGTTTCAGTGAAATGTCATTGCATCTAGGAGTGTTTTTTTTTGACTAATGACAAGTTATTTGCCATTGTAAGTAGGATATGATGTGTAACAGAAAACTAATGACTGAAGAGACTGATAATACATAGAATGGAAGGATCTTAATTTCCACCAGGCAAATGCAGAGGTAAAGAATAATAAAATACTGCAAACCAAACTAAGTAACCCCCAAATGTTTCTGCTCATTTGCAGTCACACTAAATTTATCTTACTTGTTTCTCCTCAATCTACTGTACTTACTTCACTGAGGAGGGCACACTTCTGAATTATACTTTGCTACCCAATTTGCAGTTCATCATTTGATGTAGCCTCACTGCTGGCCTAGAATGATAAAGCCCTGGATATAGCCCAGATGACTCAAGTTTTATTAGTGTCTGGGGCACTTAATGGTTCAGTTAGGGAGAAAGGGCATGCCTATTCTGGGGGGGGGGGGCTTGTTATCTAATATATTAATTCCCTTGCAGGAGGGAATGGAATGTATGCATGGCCTGGGTGTGGGTATTAAGCTCCACAATCTTTGATAGGGGTACCCTTTTTCTTGGATGTGCAGGAGCACACACTTGCATGGGAAGGTGTTAGAGGCCTGTACATTGACACAGATTGCTAGTTCCCCCACCTAGTGAGTAGGGTTAAGCTAATACTAACACGTTCATAGGATCATAGGAAGTTACAAGGCTATTGGACTTGAGGCCCTTACAAAGCCTAGCCAAGAATTTAGCCCATTTTCCAACAAGTCAGCACCCTATGCCACTGTCCAGCAGGGACACAGGTGGAATCCCAGGAGTGTATTTTCTGTTCCCCATCCAGTTATCCAGGTTGTGCTTAAAAAGGTTAATAAGGTACTCTGCTTTACATGGAGAGGGAGTCTATTCCACAAAAGGGGGAGTTCTATGGGACACAAATCTGCCCCACCAGCAAGTCCTATTGATGCCAAAGACCAGGTTCAGGTCACACATGCAGGTTACTTGAGTGGAGTTTAACTTGCGGATATGCATCAGTCTCATCAGGGTGGGGTCTGAGATTGCTTTGTATGTCAGATAGAGGTCACCTTTGAGGAGTCTGTAGAAGACTGAGTAGAGGGACAGGGCTCTTAGCCTATCTGTGTAGGGTAGGTGTTTGAGGCTCTGGCTTCTCTGGATGAGGAACCTCTGTGGTCTCTCCAGCTGCTGCATGTGCTTTGTGAGGTGCATGCCAAAAGAGGCACTGTACTCAATAATGTGTCTTATAAGGGAAGAATACAGGGATGTTATAACCACCTTGTCATTAGATGAGATACCCTTACTAATGAGGTGGGCCATGTAGAAAGCTTTCTGTACAACAGAGGCAATATGGTGGTCAAAAGTCAGATTGCTATCAATCTGGGTGCCCAAGTCCCTCACGACTGATTGCATGCTTAGTACTTTATTATCAATGTGATAATTTGTGAGGACATCCCTCTCCCCAAAAGGGATGACGATGCATTTTTTGGTATTCATTTTGAGGCCATGTTTCTGGCACCAGTCATTTGTTTGGGTGAGACCCTCTTGGAGGATGTCCACATCACTAAGGGAATTGATGAAAGCACCCAGCTTGCAGTCATCTGCAAACTTGGTCAGCCATAGCCCACAAGATTTGGCCTGCACCTCCGAGAAGTATATTCCAAACAGCAGAGGTCCCAAGACCAATCCCTGGGGTACACCTCTTGTTAGGGTCTACTACTTGAAGTGGCTTCTCCTTTTTTGACTAGGTGGGTTCCATCAGTGAGCCAGTTTGCTACCCATCTGGTAACATATGGATTGATGCCTAGTTGAGAGAGTTTATTTATTATACCTGAGTGGGGAATAGATTGAAGGCTTTGGCCAGGTCAAGGTAGGTGGTGTGCACTGTCTTCCCCTTGTCTATGGCCTCGGTGACTGTCTCAAAGAAGTCAACCAAATTTAACAGGCATGACCTCCCCTTGACAAAACCAAACTGTGTGGGATCAAGTGTCTGGAGGTTGCCAATGTCCTTGTTAATGAGGTCCATGATAATCCACTCCATGGCCTTGCAGATCAGTCTAGTTAGGCTGATGGGTCTATAATTTCCTGGATCTGTGGATGGTCCACCTTTGTGCAAAGGGATGACAGTAGCTGTCCTCCACACTACTGGGACAAAGTCAGTACTCAGGCTTTGGTTGAATAGGGTGCCTAATAGTGCTGCACGTTCCTACCTGAGTTCATATAGGATGCAGCCTGGGATATTATCGGGTCCCATGGAGACTGTATTTTTTGCATTTGAGAGGGCAGTGATGACTTGCACCCTAGAGATAAGGGGAGGGGGGCAGGTACTAAGAATGTCTTGTTTTACTGATGGGGAGGGACAGAGGAGTGAAGATTTCCCTGAACCTGTCTGCCAGCAGGTTGGCTATATCTACAGCATTTGTGTATGTGGTGTCCCTGACCACAAGTTCAGAGCAGATCTGGGTGCTTCCCTTGAGATTGCAGACATATGTGAAGAAGGCCTTATGATTGTCTTTAGCAGATGTGGCCTGTTTGGACTCGAACTTTGCTTTGGAGGATTTCACTAGTGCTCTTATTTGCTTGTTCAGGTTAAGGAGAGATTGCTTCCAATTAGGCACCTGCTCCTTCTTGGTCCTGGACAGCAATTTTTTTTCCTTTTATTATAGAGGTTATGTATTGTAGATGTCCACCAGAGAGGTTTACTCTTCCTTGAGGAGGAGGATTTCACCCTCCTGTCTGGTATTCCTGATTCCATGCAGCTATATAAATGCTCATATAGTACTTTGATGTATGTTTGGACATATGTGCCAGTTCCAATGGAGGGAGAGGGGGCTGTGAAGCTATTTATACCTTCCCTCAGAAGGTTGTAATCAACTTTGGAGGAGTTTTTTTGTTTGACCCTAGCTGGGGGGGGGGGGGGGTGTCGGGGTAGATGGTAACTTTGAAACTGACTGGCACCGCTTTGTGATCAGATCTTACCAGGGATGATGACACTGTAGGGAAGCTGCAGTGGTTACTCATGTTGGTTAATACCAAGTCCAAGATATTTTCACCTCTTGTGGGGGTGTCAACCAACTGATCCAAGGCATTTGCATAGACAAAATCAAGAAATCTGTGGGCATTTGTGTTTTGGCATGATAATTTCTTCCACTCTATGGCTGGATAGTTAAACTTGCCCAGGATCAGGGAAAATGGTTGAATCTTGATAGCTTTGAAGAGGTCCCAATAGGTGGAGTGGGAATCTTGCATCAGAGTTAGAGGCTTGTAACTTGCTATGATTTGAATAGTGGTCTTGTCAATTGTTAACTGCACCTGGAGTGTTTCCTGTGGACGTGTCTGAGTCTTTTATATATATTGCAACGCTACCTCCTTTTGTTTTGCTGCCCAGGTTTGGGGTCTGAATGAATGACAGGATGAGTAACATGGTATGGTTGGGGTACTCTCCACAGCTTTGAACCAGGTTTCTATGACTGCACAAATGTCAGCTTCTTCCAGGGTTAAGAATGCTTGCAATGAGTGCAGTTTCATGTAAAGAGTCTTAGCATTTAGCAGCATGACCATTCATTTACGTTTTGATGAAATTTCCATGTTGGTAGTTTTGACTTCATGGCATTGCCTAAAAAAGGCACTAGGGGGGAGGCAAGAGCCTTTGCCAGGAGCCTGAAGCCCAAGGGAGAGAGATGCAGACCATCTCTGGCAAAGCATCATAGTTTGTCAGTCATGTCATCCCAGGCTGTCAAGTACTGGATCCCCTTGGAATGACACCAGAAACTAAGCCAAGTGTTAAAGTCAGTCATTTTCTGTTTGTATTAAGGCATCATTCTGGGTGATGGTAGAATGCTGCTTAAGGCTAGGAACATACCTGCCTGGGACACACACTCAGCGAGCTCGATCACGTCTCTATTCAGACTCAAGTCATTCACTCCAACATGGATTATGACAGAGTAATAACAATACCTTTTGAGAGACTCAAGTGCATTGTTGATATGGTGCATTTTGGCACTGGGCAAACAACTAAGTATGAATTTCTCCTTATCCAGCCTAGTGAAGGGCACATCTGTGTGTCTCACAATGGAGTCTCCTATGACTAATATGTTTGTTTATGTTTAGGCCTTAGTGGCTGTGAGACACAGGTTTGTGGACTATGTGGCATGTGGTGTGGTGAGCAGTGAAGTTTGTGTGTGTTTTTGCCTTAGAGGCTTCTTTTTGTTTGAGTATGCTTTTGTTGAGGACCTTCACATATGTGAGGGTGCATTGTTTAGGTGTGGGTGGTGTTTGAGGTGTGGTGTTCATGTTGCCAACCATGTCAGTGCCAGATATACTGGTTCATGGGGGAGAGAGCAATGACACTAGGTGCTTGATGCAACTGCATCTCTCACAAATTGTGTTCCTAGGTGGTAGTAGTAGAGGGTTATCCGTGTACATGAGGCAGTTGCTACACTGTCTCAGGATCCCCATATCAACCAGACTGGCAGGAGAAAATGTAGGAAATTGTCCATCCCATATTTTCCAGAAACTAAAAGAGCTAAGAGGGTAAAGGGAGGAAGGTCTAAGAATAATACTACTAGATTATATTACAAGTGCTACTAAGGGAAAATTTGCAGCTGGATTACCTCAAAAAGGGTTAACAACTGTGCAGCTGAAGCTCTGGAAGCAGCAGACCTGTATCTAGACTATGCTACTCAATTTTAAGGTTAAGAACACATTAAATAAAACTCATAATGAAATACAGATTAATCGCCTATAGTCAGAAGAACAGAACTCGCAGTATGAAAAAATACAGTTAAACAGCAACTAAATGCAGTAGAATGCAGTTAAACAGTAACAAATTGCAGAAGATAGCAATGAAATATAGTTAATCAGTAGATTGCTTTAAAACAGTAGCTCACAATCACAACAGCAACAGACAGCACAAATAAAGCAGCAATTCAGTAGAATACTGTCATCAATATAATGAGGCTACCAACAAGCAGCAATAAAATATGGCAAAATTAAATGCAGTTAACTCCTAAGCACAAGCAGCAAAATGAAGTAGGAAGAGGTATAGTTTTTTTTTTTTTTTTTTAGTAGAAAGTGAGGAGACAAAAGATAATAAGATAATAAGATAATTCAAGGTTGAAAAGTTAAAGGGGTAGGTCTTTATAAAGTCTTCACTATAAACAGTAGAATGAGATGATGTAATGTGACTGGAGGGAGTGTCCAGTATCAACTTTATACTAGAGACGAGCAACTCAATGCCACCAAGATTTAAGGCCACAACAGCAGCTGAGCAGGTGGGTGGGATTAAAAACAGTTGCACAGATTTAGCAGATATGCAGTAAAACAGGAGTGCAGAAAACAGTTGAAAATAAGCACTTATCTTTTTCCAATGTCACAACAGAGCAAATGGCAGAAGGTCTGTTTCACTGCAGCTTTGAACAGCTTGAGCAAACAAGTACAAACTGCTTTAAAATACTGGCTATTAAAGGGAGAGGAACAGAAACCAGCCAAAATTATCCAATCAAAATAAAACAGTGTTCCAGGAATGCTTCTAGCTAGATCAAACCACACTGATTCTCTCTGCCACAAAGAAACAGCTAGGCCTCTATACTGACATCTGCACATACCCACTGATACCAGCCAGTATGATGGTGCCTTCTGACAGATATCACCATGGCAGATCTGGAGATGAATACCCACTGCCATGGAAAGAATGAGAAGAAAAATTAGACAAAAGTAATCACCGGTGGCCTCTGCATATGGGAAATAATCTGTAGGCATGGAGGCTAATTTCAAAGACCTCTACCTCACAGGACTGGGGTTCAAATCAGATTAAAAAAATTCATGAAACTACAAAACAAAAGGGCATTTACTCATGGAACAAGTATTTGTTTTCTGTTAGTAACTTAAATGTTAAAACATATTACTCTGCAGTTTAGAATTAATGAACTGGAAGATAAAGATGTTAAAATGCACAGTGTTTATGTAAAATTGTTAATAACATGAAAGTTAGAGATGAAAAAAACTTATGGAATGAATGGTAGAAGCTGGAAGCTGTTTTCAAATGTAAAAAAAATGTGGGTCAGCCTAATTCATGTTTCTTTGCTTGGGACTTTAATCATTTATTTAATGATTGTGACAAAATACAATGCAACCAATGTGTGGAAAAAGGGCATAGAGCAAGAAGGTATATGGCTGAATGCAGGTTATGTAAAAAAGTATACTTTTGGATGGACTGTCGAGATGTCAAGAGCAAACAGTAAATAATGGAAATAATTGGAAAGGGGGAAAAGATACATGAGGAAGGACAACAATGGGCTGAGGGAGAGGATCACCTACATGAAGAAACTGTAGGAGAAGAAAAAACATATAGAGAGAGAAAAGAAGGAGAGAGGTGGCATGTAGGAAAAGGGGTCAGAAGAAAAGATTGACACTAAGAATTTTTTTTGAAGTTTTAGCCAGTAAAAAAAATGATTCTGATGATCAAGGATAGGAGCATATTCAATAGGGGAAAGAGTCAAAATAAGAACATGAAAATAATACTTGGTGAGAGAACATCTATGACACAGAACAAGAATTGATGAGAATCATCAGTCTCCTGTAGATTTTGAACTAAGGACTTAGTAATAACTTTCCTACATATTTCTGACCTATGTTCTATAATCCTATTTTGTAATCTTCTTGCAGATTTTCCAACATAAAAACAAGAAGCTATGTAAATCACATGAGGTATTACAAGTGGCTGTACAATGAAATACAAATTTCTTGCCACTTAAAGGCTATACAAAATCAGCAGATTACGTAGGAAAGTTATTACTAACTCCTTAGCTCAACATATACAGGAGACTGGTGACTCTCATCAATTCTTGTTCTGTGTTATAGATGTTCTCTTACCAAGTATTAGATGTGGTGATTTGATTAATAGGTTGGATACAAAATAATATGAATGGATTATTCACTTACAGGCTGATTTTTATCCTGGTTTGAATAAACAGGTAACACTAAAACCAGTTTTAAAAAATAAGCAACAACAGGTGCACTACAATATTAGAAAGATTGATGTTTTTAATTTTATGTGATGTCATGTAACTACATGAAATATTGTTTTAAATTTAATTTTTTCTTAATTGATATTTAAATTGATGTTGTTTGGTAGGTTTGGGTTGTGTCATGTGATGTGAATATTTAATATATAAGAACATTATTGCCAGTATGAATTTTATAAACACTGAAGAAGGACTTATGGTCTGAAAGCTTTGTTATTTTATTAAAAGGTTATTCAACATTGTGGAGCTTGCTTTTCTCTTTTCCATTTGGACTGTTTGTTTGCTGAACTCCACTTCATCATTTGGTTCACCTTTTTGATATATTTGTAATCCACTGGTAACCAGTTTCTTGGTGTAGGTGTTCTCCAAATTTTGACTTCTTGGACCTTGTGTGTGAGTCAGCCAGCAATCCATAGAGTTATTTAGGGATTTATGAATAGTTCAGAGAGCTTGTCAGCAATGCAGTGTGTCAGGACTCTCCCGTGTTGGTGAGTACCAGATTAAGAATGTTTGATCCTCTGGTTTGGATATGCTCTATCTTTTCCATGGTGTTTTTTGTTAACAAAGTCCAGGAAACATTGTGCCTGTGAGTTTGTGGCAGGGAATGTTTCACAGTCTATAGAGGGATAGTTAGTCAACCATGAATAGGGTATTTGGTTGGACGTAAGTACCTCTAGTAGATTTAGGTAAGAGTTATGAGACTCTAGGGGCATAGATGGTGATCTGTAGTTAGCCAAGATATGGTGAAGGACCTTACATATGGTGACTTGCCCATGGATGAGCTCTAAGGTATCATCCTGTTTAACCAACCTGGAGGTATGTTTGCTGCTAACACAGATCAAGACACCTCCAACTTTTGCCCCAGTCTGTGCTGTTACTGGTCTAAATGTTGGCCAACATGTATGGAAGGCACTGTAGCCCTGCATCTGGAGTACTTCCTACGGCTTTAACCAAGTCTGCATCATGGTACAGATGTCTACATTCTTCATAGTGAAGAAGGCTGAAGAATATGGAGTTTTTGTCTTTTGGCTATTCCTTAAAAAGAGGCTTTAAAGGGGTGGAAAAAGTTTTACCAATCTCCAAAAGCCTAGAGGAAACAGGTGCAGCCCATCTTTGGAAGAGCAATGTGGCATATTGACCATGTACTCCAATGCTAACAAATATTGGATCCTCCTGGAGTGATACCAGAAACTAAGTCAATTATTAAAATCAGTCATTTTATTCTCATACTGTGGCATCATCTTTGGTGAAGGTAGAATGCTGCTCAGTGCAAAGCGCATACCTGTCTGTGACACATACTCTGAGAGTCCCAGTATGCCTCTTTTCATACACTATAGTTTGTAGGTTCATAGGTTCATAGGTGTGTACTAGGCTAATGTCCCTTTTACAAGCCTAGCCCATCGGATTACCTGGCATCGTGCCACCCGACCTTAGTTCCCAGTGCCTCTGTTGAGTAGAACCACTGGAGTGATCCCCGGGGTCAATTTTCTATTTCCCATCCACTCATCAAGATTTCTCTTGAAGAAGGCCAATGAGGTGTTCTGTTTGACATGTATGGGAAGTCTATTCCATAGCATGGGCAGTCTCTGAGTTATGAACCTGTCTTTCCAGCATGTTCTGTTGATTGTGGTAATGAAGTTTAGGTCGCTGGAGTGTGTAGTGTGGAGGGACTGGGATTTCTTTAGATATAGCATTTCTAACAGAGCTGGGACAGACATGGCTTTGTAAGTCAAGCAGAGATCGCCGCTAAGTAAGCAATATGAGACAGCGAATAGTTGGAGTTTTTTTAGTCTGCTCATATAGGACAAGTGTTTAAGGCCTAGGATCCTCTTTGTGAGGTAATTGTGTGGCCTCTCCAGTTGCTGCAGGTGTCTAGTGAGGTACATGCCAAATGAGGCACTATACTCAATGATTGGCCTAATGAGGGAAGAGTAGAGAGAGACAATGACCTTGTCCCTCCTGGATGCAAAGCCCTTGGTAATGAGATGTGCCACATAGATGGACTTTCTGACCACAGTGACAATGTGGTAGTCAAAAAAGAGGTTGCTGTCAACCTGTGTTCCCAGAACTCTTATAATGCCTTCTGTGTTCAGGGGACTACCATTAATGTGGCAATTCATGGGAACTGGGTTTTTCACAAAGGGGATGACAACACATATTTTTGGCATTGAGCTTAAGGTCATGGTTTTGACACCTGTCATTGGTCTCAGTGAGGCCTGTCTGTAGGATGTCAACATCACTTGGGGAGTTAATAATGTCTCCCAACTTGCAATTGTCTGTGACCTTTGTCATCTAGAGTCCCTTTGTGTTGGCCTTGACTTCTGAGAAGTAGATACCAAACAGGACAGGACCCAGGACCGATCCCTGTGGAACTCCACTTGTGACTGGCCGGCAGTCTGAGTTGGAGTCAGCTACTTTCACACTGTGGGTTCTATCTATGAGTCAATTTGCAACCCACCTAGTGATATAGGGGTTGATGCCTAGCTTAGTGAGTTTTTCTATAATTTCTGAGTGGGGAATGGTATAAAAGGCCTTGGCCAGATCAAGGTAGGCTGTATGACCCAGCTTGCCTCCCTCATCCACAGCTCTGGTGACTGACTCAAAGAAGTCAACCAAGCTGTGCAGGCATGATCTACCCTTCACAAAACCAAACTGTGTGGGATCCACAGTTTGAAGATTCCCCATATCCTTGTTTATTAGGTCCACAATGATGCATTCCATAGCTTTGCATATCAGACTTGTCAGACTAATGGGGCTATAGTTCCCAGGGTCTGTAGTCACGCTTCCTTTGTGGAGAGGGATGACTATAGCAGTGTGCCATAAGGACAAAGCCTGAGGTGAGGCTGTGATTGAACAGGGCACACAAGTGAGGTGCCAGTTCACTCTGTAGTTCATGTAGAACACAGCCAGTGATATTGTCAGGTCTTATAGAAGCTGTACTTTTGGCCTTGGACAGTGCTGTTTTAACCCATGCAGCAGTAATACTGGGCACCTGGAAACTTACTGGTATTATGATTGGTCCTTTGTGGGAGGAGAGGGGTAAAGTTGGCACCGAATCTGTCAGCCAGTATATTGGCAATATCTGCTGGCTCAGTATAGGCGGTACCATTGTGCAGTAGCTCAGAGCAAATCTGTGTATTGCTGTGGAGATTCTTTATATTAGAAGGCTTTGTGGTTGTCTTTACTATCTGCTGCAATTCTGTTTTCATAGCTAGCTTTAGAGGATTTGATGAGGGATCTCAACTTTTGTTGAAGCTGATAAGGGATTTGTTCCAGTCTTCGGACTTCACCTTATTCTGCATCAGTTTCCTCCTTCTGTTGTAGAGTTTGTTTATGACAGGGGACCAACAGATTGGCTTCCTTTTTTTGGAGGAGAGTGTTTTGGTTCTGTTGGGTATGGTGAGATCCATGCATTTGTGTATGATTTGGTGGTCATGCAACTATTCTCCATTTGCATGGGTACCTTGAAGTTAGCCACTTCTGTTTTTAGGAGCCCAAAGTTAGCTTTGGAGAAGTTTTTCATGGTGGTTACCTTTGCGGAGGGGTGGGGGGATGGGAGGTATGTGGATTTTCAAGGTGATTTGTTTGTGGTCGGATGTAACCAGGGAGAAGTTGACTATTGGTATAGAGCAAAAGTCACCCATATTAGTAATGACCAGGTCACTGATGTTGGTACCTCTAGTGGGGATAAGAATGAGCTGGTCCAGGACATTGGAATTAATGAATTCCAGGAAATTCTGGGCACGTGTATTGGTACATGAGTAGTTTTCCCAGTTAATAGAGGGGTAGTGAGGTACATCTCAAGACATTTTCATCCACATGGATTCTGATAGAATTATATTGATACCTGGGGTGCAGCGACTTGAGTGTGTGTGTCTAATATTGTGAATTGTGGGTCCAAACGGGCAACTAATTGTTATCTTCTCCTCATCTAACCTGGTGAATGGGGCAAATGTGTCTCACACAATGGAATCCAAATGACAAGCATATTAGATAAAGTGTATGATTTCATATGGACTTTATTGTTGGGGATCATTAGGTGTAGGCTTATATGAGGTGTTTGCTGTTAGGTGTTATGGTACGTTTGGCATGTGTTTTAGTGATTACTAAGGAACAATGTTGCTATTAGGCAGCTTTGGAGGTCCTTGAGATTTGGGAAGGTTTATTTTAAGTGCCTCAACATAAGACAATATGTGTGTGTGGTTTGTGTGACAAATGCAATGTGGGTATTCCTAACAATCGTATTTGTATGTAAAATGTTTGCTTGCAAGGAAATTGTGCATTTACATCTCTTGCATACTGTGTTATTTTTTAATGACTAAACAGTTGCCAGAGATTATAAGACAATTGCTATTATTTTCTTAAGATGCCCAAGATTACCAATTTGGTCACAGAGGCATTTAAAAATTGCATACCCATGTTGTCTGGTCCTGTAGTAGGATGGGCTGTTTAAAATTAAGGATTGGGTTTTAACAGGGGTCTCCTAGGGTAGTTTCCTGGGGTAAGGGCATGGTATTATATAGTGCTAGGATATGGTAAGTGCTATTTGATACACAAACTAGTTTTTGGGGATAAGGGCAAGATGTTGCGTAGTGCTAGTATATGGACGTGCTATTCACTGCACATGCTAGCTGCCCTAAGCTTAATTCCATGAAATGCCATGTTGTTTAACAGGTTGTGGACCTAATCCTAATTTTATAGGGAAATTTTACTACCTAGGTGTTTGCTATAATAAAGGACCAGTAGTAACTGTTGCTGAGTGTTTGTCAGTTCTTCTTAAATTTGCTTAATTTACAAATCAGAAAAAGCCTGAAAACTGACTTCCATGCCTTCTAGCCAGTAAACAACTACACTTTGAGTTCTCGGGAGTACTTTTCAACTCTGAGAAACCTGGTAAACACCTTCTACCACAAGATGGATGATCCTGGAATTTCTTAATGTAAAAGCACAGCAAAGTAGCTCTTAACTATTGATTAAACAATAAACAACTGCCAAACAACCAACTCCATGGTTAATTCACCTTTCTGTAATGCAATTTGGAGGCTAACAGAGAAATTATTATTTTGCCACAAAATTAAATACCTGATTTAAAATACTGAAAAGCAGTAGTGATGATGGTATATAGCAGGTACAAGTGCAGGAAATCAAGAAAATAATCTTAGCTTGGATGACTCTGGATGCAGTTGAAACACTTAAAAAGTGTTGCTGCGCTATGTGTAGTGAGTACAGTGCCTTGCAAACTTGCTTGACTTATAGTGGAGAGTAAAAAAGCTTGAAAACTGACTTCTGTGCCCTCTCTCAATAAACAACCACAGTATGATCTCCTTGGAGTGCTTCCAACTCAGAGAAACAAGGTAAACACCTTCTGCTACAAGATGAATGATCCTGGAATTTCTTAATGAAAAGCACAACAAAAATAGCTCCCAAGTGTAGATTAAACAGCAAATAGCTACTAATACAACTAATTCCCTGGCTAATTCACTCTTCTGCAAGGCACTTTGTAGGCAAACAGAACTAAAAATCCAACAAACAGAGTAATGACTATTTCTGCCACAAAATTGAACACATGCTATAAAAATGCTCAAAAACAGTAGTGATCACAGTATAAGGCAAGTAAAGAACAGTAAATAAAACAGATGTAAAGAGTAGCTAAGTCCTATGTTGTGAGCACAAAGCCTCATGAACTTTTTAGAGGAGGTGATATTCCTGACAAGTGAAAAAAGACTGCAAACAGAAAAAATGTGAATATATAATATGGGAATTAGGAAGTAATTGTTGTTCTGGAGTGCCTGTCTTGTGTAAAAATAGTGAAAATACTAGATGTAACGTTGGTAAGTATGGGAAGGTTAACTGCTGCGGATGTGAGGTGGAGAGAACATGTTTATAAGATTACAGTATTGTATGCATTTATAACTAGCATGGCAAGATAGAGGGAGAGAGAGAAAATCTGGTTCATCAAGTGTTAGACTATGTGGTGGTTAACATGAACAGTATAATCTCAGGGGACTTTAATTGTAATTTAAGGGGAAGATGTAATAAAAATATAAAAATGATTGTTTTAATAAAGAATGCTTTTTATTCAGTTGCTCTAAAAATTAAAAAATAAAAATATAAAAAAAGATTTTTTTAATAAAGAATGATTGTTATTCAGTCACTCTAAAAAGTACACACTTTTGGTATACCTCATTACCGGAATCTCTGGTACCTCTTTGCCATAATCAGCAAAACCAACCTTGAATGCTTTTGTGAAGTCGGCTTATCTGTGTTTCTTTTGCAGTTTTCAGTACTCTTCCCTATTTTTTAGTGGGATGTACTTTAGACTCTGAAGACTGCACAAAGGGAACCACAACACTTGGGGGTGGAGAATCAGACTGACTGTCATAGTAATAGATAGGGTGCACAGTTAATGATATTACTGAGAGGGGTGGTTTGGGGTCACTGTTAACATTCTTTGCTGAGCATCGGTTCATCAGATAAGAGTGTGCATGAGTGTGCGTGTGTACCTGTATGTGTATGTGTGTGAGTGTGTATGTTTCTCATTTAAGGCTGCTCATAGTACACTGCATCCTGCTGTGTGTGTGTGTGTGTGTGTGTGTGTGTGTGTGTGTGTGTGTGTGTGTGTGTGTGTGTGTGTGTGTGTGTGTGTATGTGGGTGTGTGTGTGTGTGTGTGTGTGTGTGTGTGTGTGTGTGTGTGTGTGTGTGTGTGTGTGTTTTCTCACTAATGACAGAGGGATATTTTACTTAAAGACTAAAATATTATTCTTCTGTCATTATTAGAATGCTTTTTATTAAAATTGTCTCAGCAAGACAGAACCACAGAGCGAGAGAGCCACAAAGCCAAATTCAATAAAATGCATTCTAAAAGAAAGATAAAAATACAGGAAGTGAAAAATGTGGTAAATTAGCTATGTGGAATAAAAGTCAATGAACTGAAATTGATTATTTTGTGTTACTGGAAGCCTTGGGGTAGCAGACGATGATACAGTAATGAAAGGTTTTTCAGACCATTTAGCAATATGGATGGAGATAATAGAAGAAGGAGAATAAAAACAATGCATGAGAAATGGAGTGAAACAGGAGAGTGGGAAGTAATGCTTTATTTGGCAACACATATACCAAAAATTGGAATGATACAGAGAGAAGACGGTAGTCATGGATCATATAACTATAAAGGGCTTCTATAAAAACTACTCTGAATGTTGGACTGAATTTAAAAAGAAGTATAAAAAGTGTATTTTTTTCCCAGTGGCAGGATTATGTAAGGAAGAAAAAGTGAAGTATGTGAAAATTTATAGAACTGTATTAGAGAATTTAGAGAATAATACAATATTGTATTATGACACGGAAAATATATAAAAGGAATCAAGAAAAAAGAAGGCATTTTTATTTAGTCAGATATATAATTTACCAAAGGAGGAGGTATCTGCACATTTGGGAAAAATAGTAAAGGGGGTTATTATTATAAATGGATAAATTGCAAATGTAAAAATGTAGGCAAAAGAACACAGGTACAAATGATAAGTATTGTAGTACAGCATGTGGAGAATATGTGCAAGAGTATAAGGATGGAAAATAAGAGAGACTGGAAAAGTAAAGAACTTTCCAAAATGAATGAAGGTAGAATTTGAAAGAATAAATTACTATTACTGAAATGGATGAAGTAGTTAAGATGGTAGATGTTAATTCAGTATCAGGCCCAAATGGTATAAGATATGGAAGGTACAAGAAATTAATAGATTGACAAAAAGGGTATTTTGTAAAAGTACTGAATAAATGGCTGAAGGAAGGGTTTGTTTATGAAGAGCTATATAGTGGAATATAAAAATTTATATGGAAGAAAGATGAGAAGAATGAAATAAAAAGAAATGGAAATCCATCGTGCTAAATAATACAGATTATACATTCTAAGGGAATAATACACAGCAGAGTGGAAGGAAGGATTGGGGATATTATGGAAAAAGTATATATGGTATAAAAGGGAAAGGATATTAAGAATTGATTTTGGTTGTGAAAGAAATTGTGGATGATATTGTAAGTAAAAGGGATGATGTGAAACTTATGGTATGTGATATTGGCAAGGTATTTGACATCCTAGGACATGATGCTTTGTGGGATGTTATGGAGAAGTATGGGAAAGGTAACAGAATTAGGAGTGCATATGACAACACATCAGAACAAAAGAGCAAAAGCATTTAGAGAGTAAAGAAATATGCATGAAGTGTGACATAACACAAGGGTGTCCTTTGAGTGAAATATTGTTTGCAATGATGGTGAATGTAATAGTGAGTGCACTGCCATATAAAATGAAATATGCTAGACATGTGATGCAAAAGGAGGTGGTGATACCAGTAGTATTGACATATGCTGACAATATAGTTGTAGTTGCTAAGAACAAATTGTGGATGATGGAAGTGCTGGTTTGTCTGAATGGATGTTTAAATGACCTTGAATGACCTTGAATAAAAGTAAGGGTTTGAGTGATGTGGTGAGGCAAACATCCGAATGGGAGCTAAGAATTTCCCGCATTCAGAGGTGGTGTTGGTACAAGCTAGGAAAGATCCAAATTTAGAGGTGATCCAGGTAAATTCTAGGTAAAAACTAGGAGATCTGCCAAAGTAAGAGAGGTGCAAGCTAGAACATCAGCTGGATAATATGCTCAAAATGGGGAACGTTACAGAGGTAGTCCTGACAAAAACAATGAAGTATTCCAACCTTAGCCAGGTAACATGCATAAATCATTGACATGTCACATATTATAAACATTTTAAACTATTCATAGTGATACTTACAAGTGCAATAAATAACTGTTTCCTAAAGAGAATATATAACCAAGATATATATATATATATATATATATATATATATATATATATATATATATATATATATATATATAGGTTCCACGGCCTTTGCAAAATTTACTTCAAAGGGATGCACATGATAGGTGCATTGGGGGAGGGCTTGCCTCCCTTCCAAAAACACTGTGAAATATACCTTGTTATGAAGAGTAACCTCCCTGCATGCACAGAAACTTGTTGACATCTCTCTTTTTAGACTTTACTGTGTCATTAGCCATGTTTATGTAACTTCAATTTGTGAATATATATATATATATATATATATATATATATATATATATATATATATATATATATATATAGATAGATATATATAGATATATATATATATATATATATATATATATATATATATATATATATATTATATATATATATAATATACATATGCATCTGTGTGTGTGAGTGTAAGTGTGTGTGTGTGTGTGTGTGTGTGTGTGTGTGTGTGTGTGTGTGTGTGTGTGTGCAGAATTCCATTCTTTTTTCTTTTTCCTAAACAATGCTAATAAATGTTTTTTTACCTGTATGCTCTAAGATTTAGCTATATGTTAAGAGCTTTATAGGACTTTTTTTCTGAATGATGTTCCATACTGTGTATTATGTAGTGTAGTGGTTGTATTGCCTTGAAATATTTTGAATGTTTGTTTAGTGTTGCAACAACCATTGTGCTAAGCTGTGGCTGTAAAGGTCTAAGAGCCAACCCTCTCATCTGGTTAACAAATAAATAAATTACAAACAGGTGGTGATTTAATTTCTGTTAAGTCTGGAAAGACTTCAGAAACAGCTGAAATAGCTTACTTGGAGGAAAAAAGCTTAATCTTATGGACTGGCAAATGCAGCCATGGAGAGACACTAACAACCTCCATGCCCCTGCTGTTTACACTGTTGGCAAATAGGAAAAAATCTATTATGTCAGAAAATATATGCTGGTGAAATAAAGGATGATGGATAACCAGTGAAGAGTTATTACCACAAAGCAACCGAGAAGCAGAGAGAAGAATGTTGGGCAAAATATTGGGCAAAAAAGACAAAATGGAGATATTACTGAAGAGATGAAAAAGAATTGCTTGTGAACTGAAAAGCTGATTTGTAGCAAAAGGCAGAAGAAGATGGTAAAGAATATGAGGTGTGGAATACTCAAGGAAATGGAATGTACTGACTGAGGTAGTAAGTAGAGAAGGAGAAGTCAGCAGCAGTCAAACAACATGGATGAATTAATAAATAAATAAAACATAACCTGAACGAGTAATGTTCATTGTTGATGAAACTTCTCTTGCATTAGCATCTCCTAACACACATATATGGCATAGTCTGCAACTGATGCAGACACAGTTTATAGCCATCTAGAAAAAAAAATCAGTCACGACAGTAGAGCAAAAGGAAGTAAAAGAAAGGCATATGGAACAAAGGATCACCTGTTGTTAGACAAAGCCATAATAGAGCCATAATAAAGAACCATACAAAAGTGAAGAATCTAATTGTGGCATGGACAGATTACAAAAAAAAAATTAAAAGATTTTTGATAATATCCCACACTCATGGTTTATGACATGCTTAATTATGTATAGGATACATCCAACATTGATCAATTACAATGCAGTGACTATGAAACAGTGACAAATGTCTTTAGAGCTGAGTCATGATAAATGGCAAATTATTATCCCAGGGATAAAAATTCAAAGAGGATATTCCATGCTAATTTTTTTGCTACTCTCAGTTTTGTCTTGCCCTTAACATATTAAGCTGTTTACTTATTTGACTAGAATATGGTTATAGCTTAATTCCCATAAATAAACCTTATTCAAAGACATCTCCTCTACTTTTTGTGGATGATTTAAAATTGCTTAGGTCATCAGAAAAGGATCTGAAAACATGGCTACAAATAGTTGAAACTTTCTCAAATGATATTTTGTTCTTCAGAAATGTACAAAAGTAGCATTTACTGCAGAAAAGCTGCAGTAACGATAAAATATCAACTTGGGACATGAATGTGATATAAAGGAATTTGAATAGCAAGGCGCATAAAAACATTTGAGAACAAATACATGGTCAGCAATAAAATATGAATAAATGAGAACAAAGCAGTACATGTTCTGCAATAAAACATGCACAAATGAGAACAAAACTTAGTAAGGAATACTTCAGAAGACTTAAGTTAAAACTGAAAACTGTCCCGACACCCCTTGATAAAGCCCAAGCTATAATTCAATACGCTCTTCCTGTTCTATCTTATAGTTTTGATGTGCTTCACTGCTCCCAAACAGAAATGAATCAGTTGGACATGAAAACATGAAAAATACTGCATGTGTATCAAATGATAAATAAAAACAGTGCATACCAAGATTATATATCCCTCCATCTGAAGGAGGTATGACCTCCTCAAAAGTTACTACATGTATAGGTCTGTAGTTATGGGACTGCATACATATGTGCTGAGAGTATCAGATCCAAACATGCTAAATGTTCTAAAGTGTGAAAAGAAGCATAAGATGACATCTTTATTTTAGTTTAGCAGAAGCATTTCAGGAAGGAGTAGGAATGGAAAGCAAACCAGAAGAAGATGAGAATCATTCAGCAACTGAGACTGCCAAAACTTCAAATTAATCAATACATTTATGCAATTAAAAGAATAAAAACAAAAGGAACAGAAGAAAAGGAAATGAAAAAAAATTGAAAATCCAACAGCACATGTTGACCAATATTTGATTCATAAATGGGTACAAAGAAGAAAAGCTAATAATGGCTGCCCAAAATAACGGACTAAGTACATGTTGGTTTAAAACGTCTATAGAAAAAGTTGGAGAAACAGAAAAATGCAGGTTTTGTAAAACAGAGCTAGAAACAATTGCACATCTTATTTCTGGTTACAGTACACTCATAGTTGAAGGTCTGTATACTGAAAGCCACAATAATGTGGCAAGACAGTTGCACTGGAGATTGTACAGATACTACAATATACAAAATACTGAGAATCATTAGAAACATAAACCAGAAAGCATTTTTGGCAATGATTTAGTTTGGATCATACAGAATCATCTAATACCAAAAGTTAAAAAATAGATGCAAGAAAATGATGTTTGGAACAGACTAATTTGTCAATGGACATCTTTAGGGGATGGAAGGGGTAGTTGAGTAGGTAAGGGAATGTGGGGTTAAGAAGGATGGATAGAAAAGGCAGGCTTTACAGGGAGAATGGGTGAGTAAGGGTTAACTAGTGGAAGGAGAAGGGAAGGAAGTGAGGAATGGGAGGGCTTTAGGACTTTTGAAGTGGGGAGTTGCTTGTTGGGATCCGCATTTTGGCATCATTTTTATGTAGTGCAGGATCACGTCCGAGATGACCTGAGGTGGTGGTTGTAAGGTAGGTCTTGGGTGATTATTTTGGAATAAGGGTGAGTACAGCTTTCCTGTATTAATATGGAAAAATAATCTTTTTTTTTTTGGCTGTAGACTTGTTTAGCTGAGCAGTTAGTGGTCCCCTGGTAAGTAGAAGTGTAGCCAAGGTATGTTGATGTAACTGGGGAAGGTAAGTTCAAGTAAATACAGTTTATTACATGTCATTCATTTGCTTACCATTTGTCATCACTTGTGCTGGCATGTAGCTGCTTTTCGGGTTTTATGGCATGTGTGATGATTCATTTGTCTGCCAAGGTTACCCCTGTGTTTTGGTCATCTGTAGAGCATCATTGGTGGTTTTCAGTGGGTTGGACACAAAGGATTTCCCAGGGATAGTAGCTGGCATCCTTCCAGGTCCTCACGTCAGTGATGGTGTCTGTGGCTGCTACGCATGCACAGTGGTGGTGCATGTATATATATATATATATATATATATATATATATATATATATATATATATATATGTGTGTGTGTGTGTGTGTGTGTGTGTGTGTGTGTGTGTGTGTATGATCCATACAGATCCCTGACTGCACTTTCTACCAAAGCAGAAATCACTGAGCATACTTAACTGAAAGTGATCTTCATCGAAGCAGTACTTTCGGATAAGTATGCTCGTTGTGCCGGTTGTACTACGGTGCGGATAAGGGAGAGTTCCCTTTCCCCACTGTAGTGCGACCTCGGAGTGAGAATATTAAAGTAGGGGGGGGGGGGGGCACAGACCCCCATAAGTGCAGGGGCTTGCCCCTGCATAGAAGTAGGTTTAATGTTGTTTTTTTTTAAACATACATTACCGTAAGTGCTTTTTCGCTGAAAGCGTTTTCGGTAAAGTATGTTCGGTGATAATGGATTCGGACTTTTGATCTTTCAATCAAAAGTCCTAGATATAGACATATATATATATATATATATATATATATATATATATATATATATATATCAGAAAAAAATGAAAAAAAGCAAGGCAAAAAAAAGTGGCATTGGATCAGTGTCACCTTCCAGTTGTTGGACTACTCTGGTGCACAGGACAGCAGCATGGCGGAGTTTTCTTCCTGTTGCTATATGTGCACAGGTGAGGTTGATGGGACAGCGATGTTTCTTGCATGTCCTGTCGTTGTGCAGCTGAATGAATGTGATACGGGCATTGGTTCTGGTGCCCATTTGCATTCACCTAGAGGGCTGGTGGCGTTTCTGAGTGAGTTGGCCAAACAGGTGGTATTTTGCAGAAGTTGTTTTCTTCTGTCATGTTGCTGAAGGACAGTGGGGAAAAAAGGGAGGAACATCGGACATGGACGTTTGATTTGTGGTACTGGGCATTTTAAAGTGGTCAGATGTGCTGTTTTGGTTGGGAAAGGGTTGGTAAGCTGGCAGGGTCTTCCCTTCTGCACCTGAGTGGTCATGAATACAGAGACAGAAGTTTCAGGGTATTCGAGTCATTGTAGCAGAACTGGAGATGGTGCTAGCTGTTTCACATGAATGATTTGATGAACTAGGAGGTATCAATGGCACTTGGGGGCTCTTTGCTCATTATTTATCACAGTGCAACACAATGGCACTTGGGGGCTCTTTCATGGGCAGGATGACCCATGTGTAATGGCCGTTATGCACATGCACTGTGCAGCCTACTCTGCCCATGTACATTAAAAAAAAAGGTTTGTTACATAATAGTGTAGGGCCTTACCTGAAGGAGAAAATGGGAAAGAGGAATGCGGCAGATATTTTGATTATGTCTGGTATAAAAATCTCTATTATTTAAGTAGTTACAGTAATTTGACTTGTAAAATCAGGAAGCATGCAGTATTAAACACAGGTGTAGCACCCTTTCTGGTGAGGCATTGCTGCTCATGTTCGATCAAATTCCTGTCTGCCAACTTGCTTACCTAAAATGTAGTGATTATATTATTTAATCAATGTTGGGAAATTAGAGGGAATGAATTAAATCTGGGAAAAATAGATGCCATTATGTGAAATGTCCCTGAAAAATGTGAAACTGAATGAATGTTGCTTCCCTTTGTAAAGCTTCTTACGTACTGTGAAGTGTCATTAATTGTGTGTGCATAATAAGACGTTTTGCATGCTTTTTTCCTAGTAGATCTTTCTGAGTTTCTGGGAATTTACATATTAAAAAGTGAAAAGGTTTAGGGAATTAATATTGCAACTATTCTGTAGGGGTTATTTTGCAGCTTTTGAAGTAAGAGGTATTGGGGACAACACTTCATGACGTTGTAATATGAGTCTTTGGGTACAGTTCCAAAGATTGTGTTAATGCATGGTGTGGTAGTTCACATGGCCCTCGGTTAAATTCTTGGCAGGGGTGAATACTTAACCTTGTGGCTTTATATATATATATATATATATATATATATATATATATATATATATATAAATATATATATCTATATATATATATATATATATATATATATATATATATATATATATAAAAAAGCCGATTCATCAAAATTCCATGTGCCTGACGATATAGTGATCCAGGGACCACACGCTAAGTATTGGTACACTCTTTTACAGAAATATGCTAGTGAAGGGCAGCAGTTGTATTTTGTTGGTGTAATTAAATTTTTTCCCCCGACTCACTTCACTTACAGTGTTCTTATCTCATTCCAGGAGTCCAAGGGCAATATGGCTGATGTCCAGGCACTTCGGCAGAGGTGGGCAAACATCGTGGCCCAGGTGGAGGAACTCTTCAGGGAGATGCCAGGTAGTGACACCACAATGACAGGGGCACAGGTTCCCAACACTTGCTAGAGAAAATAAACATTGAAGGGTAACCAGGAAGCTACAGGGAAGAGAGCATGCCGGGCACTGCTAGCCGAGGTAGTGACAGCAGAGATCTCACCATTGGAGACAACACGCGCTGCTCCACCAGGTAATGCTCCTGCAGTCCCTGTTAGGGGAGTAGCAGGAGCAGGAGTAGCAGAAGTAGGGGGTGTCATGTTGGGATACAGGGTCAGTAGCATAACTGCATCTCTTGAGGAACTGAATGGAGGCCCTGGGGGGGGGGGGGGGCTGCATGCATTAGCGGGACAGGATTATGGCCTTAGGGAACATTTTTTTGGTGGGAATAGTCCAGCCAGAAGTGATAGTTCTGAGACAGTGGAGAAGGATGCGGCCACCTGTCTGGATGAGGTAGGGTCTGAGTTTGGGACATGACCGAGGAGATTGGTTAGCTACGCAGGTACTAGGACAAGAGGCTACACCAGTAATTTTAATTCCTCACATACCACTTACAGTGAATGAAAAAATCTGGAAAGGGGAGTACATGGACTTATTTGAGCTAAATGATGCAGATGATGTCCAGTAAGCTGAGACAGCAAATGGGAAGGACTTGTTGGCAGCCGTGGCTGCCCTTGGTAGGAAGCGAGTGGAGAATTTGCGGCAGAGGACCTGGGAGAATTGGGTGGTTGACTTTGTCTATTACATGGCAGTATGGTTGGCGAGGGATAGCATGATAGCTCTTCTGCTCTTGGCTTATTTTCTGATAATATGGGAGGCGCAGAGAACATGGGTTGGGAATGCCTGGTTGTGGTATGATCAAAAATTTCACAAGCGGAAGGTGGTCGACAGGTCTATGCACTGAGAGGTAAGGCACCCTGATATATGGCTGCCTAGGATGATAGGCAGCTTTGTAGTGGTTGATAGAGGGAGTAGTCTTGGAGAAGGAGGAGTGGGAGTATGTTGGGCTTTCAATGCTGGCAGATGTTCTTGGACAGCATGTAGAATCTCCCATGCCTGTTCAAAGTGTGCAGATGGGCACCCTGTGGTGCAGTGTAGTAAGCATGAGGGTCAATTGGTTGGTTCAACTCTATCCTTTGTGGATCAAGCATCATCCGGGCTAACTCAGAAGGGATTGGGTGGACCAGATATGGGGTTGCAAGGAGGACGTGGCAAGGATATTTTTTGTGGCCAGAGAGGGTGGCCCTTTCTTGGGATGAAGGGTTGGCTTGGAAGCACATTCACCTATTAAGGTGCATGTCCTGAGGGACATGCTGCTGTGGTATCCACAGCTGGCAATGGCATTGGACTTGATTGAGGGTTTTTCAAAGGTGTTTCTGATTAAGTCATGTTTGGTTGGGGATGGCAAGGTGAGAAAAAATTTGAGGTCAGTGGTAGGGAGGGAGGACATTTTAGAGGCTTTGGTTGAGAAAGTGCATCAGGCGGCAGATTGCTGGGTCAGTTCGATAGCCCCCCATTTTTCTGTTTTAAGGTGTCTCCCTTGGGGTTGATTCCCAAAAAGAAACCAGGTGAATTTCATTTGATTTATCATCTATCTTACCCTGAAGGGAGGTTTGTCAATGACTTCATTCCAACAGAAGAAGCTAGGGTGAGTTATGCGTCATTAGATGACATGGTCCACAAAATCACAGGTTTTGAAGTGGCCATTGAGTTTGCCTTTCATCTTTTGCCAATACATGAGGAGGATTGGCCATTGCTGGGCATGGTAGTTGGGGATAAGTTTTATTTTGACACAGCCATGCCGATGGGATGTGCAGTGACTTGCTCCATGTTTTAAAGGTTTAGCATGTCCTTACACTGGATATGGCAACAGCGAGTAATGAAACAGAAAGCGGTCCATTATTCAGATGATTTTTTTTACTAGCGGGTGAAGGGAAAGAGGGAGTGGCATTGGTCATGCAGGAATGGTTGAGGAGTTGGGGGTCCCATTGGCTACTCACAAGTTAGAGGGCCTGACAAAGGCATTAGATTTTTCGGGACTGACTGTAGATGCAGGGTTGGGACTATTTCGCTTACCAGGGAAAGAGGGAGTGGCATTGGTCATGCAGTAATGGGTGAGGAGTTGGGGGTCCCATTGACTGCTCACAAGTTAGAGGGCCTGACAAAGGCATTAGATTTTTTGGGACTGACTGCGGATGCAGGGCTGGGACTATTGCGCTTACCAGGAGAGAAGGTAGCTAAGTTAAAGGAGAAGATGGTTTGGATGTTGGCTAGGGATAAGGTGCGGGTGAGGGATGTCATGGAACTTTTGGAGCTATTGAATTTTGCCTGTCGGGTGGTTCATCTATGGTGCATGAGGATTTAACATTGTGGATGAAGTTTTTACAACAATTTAATAGTGTCACCTTTTGGCAGTCAGATTGGGTGGGTCAAGGGGATTTACAGCTGTTCACTCATGCAATAGGGGGTCTGGGCATGGGAGCATTTTTTGCAGGGCAGTGGTTTGCGGAGCCATGACCACCTGATTGGGCAGAGGATTGGAAGTGGGATGTTGCCTTTTTAGAACCGATGCCAATCTGGGTGGTGTCAGTGGTATGCAGGAGCATTTGAGGGGCAAGAGTGTTGTCTTTAATTCTGATAATATTGCAGTTGTGTGAGTTTTACAGGCTAAGATGGCTAAGTCTGAACATTTATTGTTGGCTATGCGTAAATTGGTTCTTCAAAGTTTGTTTATTAACTTTTCTTTTACAGGTACATGTGCCAGGGGTGAAGAACGAAACTGCTGACAACTTGTCTTGCTTTCAGTTTTCCAGGTTTCAGCAGGTAGCCCTAATGACAGCAGAGGACCCATTGGTGATGTCAGACTAGGTATGGCAAATTGTGCAGCAGTGATCAACAGGTTGGGTCAGCAGTCCTGGGCAGTGTCCACCAGGAAGGTTTATGGTGGGGCATTGCATAATTTTGACAGGTTTGTGAGGCAGCTATCAGAGGAGGCATGTGTCGGGTCAGAAGAGTTGATGTTGCAATATTTAGCTGGGGATAAAGTGCAGGGTAGGGCTGTGAAATCAGTGAGAGTGGATTTGGTAGCAATTAGCATGCTTACTTGGATGGCAAGACTGAAGGATTTTACTAAATCCTGGACAGTCAGGCGAGTGTTGAAAGGATGAGGCAGGGAGAAAGGTTTAAATAGAGATAGCTATTGGCCAGTGACAAAGGAGATTTTAAAGGTGTGGTTACAAGGTTTGGATAGGATATTTGGGATTCAGGATTATGTATTGTGGGGAACACTAAGTGTATAGATGCATTTTGGTGCATTTAGGGTGTTGGAGTTGTTGGGATCATTGGTGTGAAATTATGTTATGTTGCTGTCTGGTGCAGTTCATATTAGATTAAGGTCATCTAAGACTTATCTGGTGGGAAAAGGGGTGCCAATAGTTTTGGGGGAAGACAAGTTAGAGCAGATGTGTCCAGTAGCTTGGGCAAGGAGATTGTTTGCAGCTCATACTGGTAGACCACAGGAGTTAGTTTTTCAGTCAGAAGGTGGTAGGGGGTTAACAGGGGGACAGTTGAATTTCATCATGAGAAGGGCTTTGATCAGTATGGGCCTAGAGGGAGAGAGATTTTCCACTTATTCTTTTAGGATGGGCAGAGCATCAGATTTGCCAAGGAGGGGGTAGCTTGATTGAAGTTATTTTATTAAAAGAGTGGGGCAATAGACTTCCAGTGCCCTTTTGGCTTATATTAGATAAGTTAGGGTGTTGTATTACTCTGCTAGTAAAACCTTTTCCCTTTTTTTCTCTCTCTCTCTCTTTTTTTTTTTTTTAGGTAAAACGATTTTCATCATAGGCCATTCCTATGTGTATTGGGCAAGGAGGGCTGTGGTCAGGAGTAAAGGTTCGGATTTGAGGTTATACCATTTCGGTGAGAAAGTCACATGGCATGGCATTAGAGGGCTTAAGTGGAGTCAGCTGTTTCAGATATTTACAAGGATTCAGACATGGGGCTTCCTCGCATTTTTTGGTGCGCCTAGCAGGTAATGATTTGGGTGTGATGCCAAAGCGTCAGTTGGTGTATCAGATATGGAAGGATTTTTTAGCATTAAGGAAGTTGTCTCCAACATCATGTTTGGTATGGCTGGAGATTATTCCTCATCTGACTTGTAGAGATGCTAGGAAGTATTCTGCAGTTGAGAGGGCAAGGATGTTTGTGAACTTTAGGTTGTCAAAGCAGTTGGGGGGTGATGGGGGTGAGTGTCATACAGCATGATGAGTTTGCTGATAGGGATCCTATGTGGTTCTGGGAAGATGGGGTCCTTCTTAGTGATTTTGGTCTGGATTTATTTAATCTAAATTTGTGATTGTTTTTGGAAGGGTTGGTCAG
The DNA here is from genome assembly GCF_019279795.1 of Protopterus annectens. Classification (NCBI taxonomy): domain Eukaryota; kingdom Metazoa; phylum Chordata; order Ceratodontiformes; family Protopteridae; genus Protopterus; species Protopterus annectens. The sequence continues at coordinate 575,127,780 of NC_056729.1, forward strand.
TGATTGGAGGAAGTGAGGGGAAACAGCCTGAGTTAGGCTGGTGGGCAGAGAAGAGGGACAGGCTTCCTCCTCTTCTGTTCCTCCTCTGGTGTATAATTGGAGGAAGGAAGTTTGGAGTGGTGGAAGTAAGCGTGTGGACGCAGCTTGCACCTGGTAGTTTGTAAGTATGGTAAAGTTGCCGCCTTTATGCTAGGGAGTGATGTAGGAGACTTTCCAGAGTAGTGGGACTTAGTTTTCGGTGATAGACCAGTTGATGAGGATGCACATTGGGTAGGCTATGATATCAGAAGCAGATTTGAGGAATTCTGATGGGAGGTTGTTAGCAGCTAGGCTGGTGGGCTTGAACTTACTGATATTTTTTTGATGTTGTGGGATTGGATGGGCTTAAAGGTGAAGGAGTTAACACCATCACTGTTAGCTATTGGAATTGTAGTAGTGATGTTTTGGTCATGGTTAATGAGTGGGTGTAGTGTGTTTATGAAAAAAAGAGTTGAATTGTGTTGCAATGATGTCATTTGAGGGGGTGTAGTGGGATGGGGGGGAGCATTACCAGGTAGTAGGAGTTTGTTTATAGTGGCCCAGAACTTTGGGGGGTTATTTGTGTTTTTTTTTATTATTATTTTTTTGCTGAGCAGTGGTGTCGTAGATTTTTTTGTCAGATGTTATTTGGGATTTGGCTTTGTTCCTAAGTTGCTTGAATAGCAGTAGTTCATCATTGTTTTTGTTAGTTAACCATTGATCCTATGACCTGTCCCTTTTTATAGCAGGTCATTTGTGTATTTTGTTAGCCAGGGGATGTGATGATTCTTTTTATTCTAGCTGTTCTGCAGGGGGCTAGGCTGTTTAGTACATCAAGGAAGGTGGTGGTGAAGTATTGCATGGTGTTGTCTAGTGGTAGAATTATAAGGGAGGACCAGTTAATTTGTTGGAGGAGGTAGTTAAAGATATAGGTGTTACATTTCTTCTTGTTGCAGATTAGCCCATATGCTAGTTGTTTGGGTAGAGTGAGATTGTTTCTGATTAGGTATGTGGGTAGGTGGTCACTCGTGGTGTTGGGGAGGCAACCTGTTAGAAGGCATGAGTTATATTTGGTTGTGTGAATTCAGTCTAGGATGGACTGTATGTTAGTGCTTTTATCTATTCTTGTGGGATGTTGTATAAGCTGGGAGTAACCATGTAGTTTTATAAATTTGGATGGATTATTAGAATTATAGGTGGATGAGTCAGTATTGACATCACCCATAATGATGGCATCTTGGTGGAAGGTTGTGGATAGCCAGTGAAGTATTTCTTCAACTGTGTTAGTGTTTTCTCCTGGAGGAGTATAGATGGCCACTATGAGCAGAGTTTTGTTTTTATTGATGTTCAGTTTAGAGAGGAGCATTTCAGCATTATTAAATGTAGGCGGTGTGGTGCTGATGAGCTCTATTTCTAGGTTTTGTTTGAACATTATAGCTACACCGCCTCCACATTTATTTTGACAATCAAGTCTGTGTAGGTTATAGCCTGGGGGAGGATTTCATTGATTTGACATGTGGCTTTAGCCAAGTTTCTGTCAGAATAGTAATGTCAGTATAAATCTATTAGTGCATGGAGGTTGTGGACTTTATTTAAGATACTCCTTAGATTTATATTGAGCAGAAGGGAGTTTCCTTTGGGGCAGGGTGGTATGATGGAGTTATGTGAAGGGCTTGTGTTGGTTGGTTTATTATTAAGTTTCGAGCCTGGGTTTCAGTGGATGTCGCCACTTAGTTTCAGTTTTGATAGTATGTTAGATAAGGTTTTTCTAAGTTTGGTTGTTAGTATGTGCTGTCTAAGAAAAGATTCATTTTTGGAGCTGGTTTGGTGGTATGTGAGTGGAAGGCAGTCTATTTTGTGCTGTTATAAAGGCTGGGTGCAATCAGGGGGTTGTAGTGGTGAGTTTAGGGAAGTGGACTGAAGGTGTTGGAGTTGGCTGGTATTTATAGTGGATGGGGGTGTGAAAATTTATTAGACGGTAGAGAATGGCTAGTGTGTGTGAAGAGGTTAGTTATGTGGAGAGATAAGATTGTCAGTGAATAGTATTTGGGTAGATGGAACATTGTGTGATTTACTAATGTTAAGAGTTTGTGTAGGATGAGTTAGTTAAGGGTGAGACTGAGCATGTGCAGTCAGAGTGAGTTGTTTGGTGTGGTAAGTGGAGGGGGATTGCTATGTGTATGGGTGTGTGGTAGAGTGCGGGCTGTGGTGGGGAGGGGTATTCTTTTGCTGATTGGCTGGTGAAGATTGCAGGGTGTGGCTATGTCTAGCTAAATGTGGGAGGAGTGGGGTAGGTGGGAATTGGGGCAGGGTAGTGGAGCAGAGTGGGGATGAAGGGCAGAGACACAGGCAGTCTATGACTGACCAGAAAAACAATCAGCCATCCCAAGAATTAAGGAGCAGCAGGATAGATCCAGAGTTTGAGGTAGGTTATCGGGCTCTGGTATTATCTTTAGTGGTAAAGTGCGGCTTCAGGTGCAACAAACAATATGCAATTATATTTGACCTCTTTTCAATGTTATTGGGATGGGCACTTAGTAATTGTATAAAATTTAGTGAAAAGAAATGCCCCTGGAATAATGGTTGGGCTGCTAACAGTTAGTTTTTATAAAGAAAATTAGTGAGAAAATGTTAGTGGAATAATAGCTGGGCTGATAACCTGGGGGGATATTTAAGTGCAGCTTCCCAGGTAGTGTGCATGCCACTTTAGAAATACAGTAAAGGCGAGAGAGAGATTGATAGAGATAATACTATGACAATAACCTACGTTGCTGATTCACAACTTGTGCAGCTGGACGCACTTCAGGTGACTGGGGGGGGGGGTTACTGTGAGGACGATCTTTGGCTATTTAAGCCTAGTTTGTGAGATCTGAGTCAGGGGAACCTCACAAATGTGTTTTGAGCAGGGCATCTGTGGAGAATAAAGGTGGAAAAAAGGGGGGTTACAGCATGCAATGATACAGAAAAATAGAAAGATCATTGGCTGTTTTGTGACTAAACTATCTGGGGGTTAACAGCACCCAATCATACTACTGTGACTACATATACCAGCAAGTAGAAATAAATATGGTTTCACTTATGTCAATTAGTTTAAGCAACAAACCCTTAGCAGATACATTCATGTTATTATTGACAAATTAATGACAGCAACAACAAGGACCAAGACAACTAAAGCATAAATTTAATTGTAAAACATAAAAGATAAGTGCTTTCTGACAATTCTTTAATCAGATCAAAGAACAAAGTGTGTTTAACTGTTTTAAAACCATTTTTGAGAGAATGCAAGCTCAGGCACTGAAATTGTTAACTTGCTATAAGCAAGAGCTCTGAAAAAGAGGAAAGAGTTGTGATGCAGCTTTGAGTCTGTGATTGGTCAAATGTTTCTTAAAACAGTTAAACACACTTTGTTCTTTGATCTGATAATTGTCCAAAAGCACTTACCTTTTATGTTTTACAATTAAATTTATGGTTTTAGCTGTCTTGGTCTTTGTTTTTTTTGTGCTTACATTTGTGATTGAACCAAGGTGGACTTTTATCCTTTGTTTGCTGGGTTTTCTCCAATTAATGATACATAGTTACTATCAGCTGCAGAATTTTTTGACTTTATAAGTAAATATTAGCATGTTTAACCAGTACTAACACAGATTAGAGCCAGGACAAATTTGGCTTTTGTTACAAAGTCTCTGCAGCATTGCTAGCAGTGCCCTATGAACTTGCTCACTTATATAAATACCAATGCAACAACAACACTATGAATAGCAGTAGAACAGATAGTTCAAATGCACTATGGCAGTTCCAGAACAGTTAAAACAGTAATATGGTACGCTTTCCACAGGTAATTCTGTACCTACAGTACAACAGTAAACTAAGGGTAATGCACTTATAAAGTTGTTACAATGTTTAAAAACACAGGTAATTCTATGAATGTAGTATCGCAGGTGTCTAACTCTGATGCAGTGCTACGACATAGATTAAAACAGTGCTTATATTGACAACTCTAACATATTACATGTAGTGGAAGTAAGTAGAGAAAATATAATTGAGACTTACATACCGAGCACACTGGGACCGGGTTACAGGGGAGCTTTCTGACTTTGTTACATTTTATATATGTAAATACATGTAGTAACAGGCAATGCTCACAGACTTTACCTACCCACTGCTAAATTAACAAGGTAAGTGTTGACCCTGGAGTGTATTGTGTAATAATATGAATGACTGGCATATCCTTGCATGTTGTCACTTGGTAATGTAAGCAAGTAAAAGGTGGGGGATTTCGACAGAAATAACTAATGTGTGATAGCAGAGACTTATGTGACAATATGTGTCCTGTATCAAGAAGTAGGCCTCATGCAACAAAGATTCACACAGTCATACCTCTTAAAAGTACTGATGGTCACCAAATGTCCAGTTTAGCACCAAACATTTGCACTGGATAATCATTAAAGGGGGAAGTTAGAAAGTAATGAGACACATGTCAGTTTTAGACTTCATGACCCTCACAAGAGCATTAACAATACTAATGCAAAAAATGTTTGATTCTATCAACTGTCTAATTTTCTAAGACCAAAATATGTCTAAGGTACAAGTAACAAAAGAGCAACACATATGCAAATATACTAAAGAATACGTCAGCTATGCACCCTGAGCATCAGACACAAATGTTATGTATCCCTGAGTCCAAAATATAGAAAACAGCAAGACAAATGCAAATATACTAAAGAATAAGTCAGCTTTGCACCCTGAGCACCAGACACAAATGTTATGTATCCCTGAGTCCAAAATATAGAAAACAGGGATATGTCACAGTTATCACTTGCACAGGATGTTGTGGGGGGAGGGGGCAGGAGGCAAAGGCTGACACAAAAGGTTGGTGAGTGTGTATGAGTAAGAAAGAGGAGCAGGCAAACATTTGGATAAAGTAACAATTGGCCAGTGAGACAAAATGAGCTTTAAGTTTCACAGCTGAACCATGTAACTGTTGTGTATATGTTTGTATGGGTCCTCCAGTTGAAACTGGTATGTGAGTGTCTGCATGAACACAGCCATATTCTGTGCTAGCTCTATGTCTTGGTAAATCGAACAGGTGTGAGTCATGCATGGTAGAGGTGGCAGTCCATCAATGCCATACTGACCATGAGAACTGGCTCTGCAAGGAGTTGCACTGGAATGTCCACTACCATGGTCAGATGCACTGCTGCTACCTGAATGTGACTGATGTCTGCTGGAAAAACTCACCTCACAATGATACCTAGGATGATAACCCCATGGCCTGCCACTTCTGGGTGTAGATACCTCAACCACTGATGGAGCAGTGGAAGTAGTGCCACTATGGCAGCATGATTGGGCACAGCCAGATCAGCTTACAGCAGATAATGCGGCTGACCTATGCTGATGAGGATGCCATCCCCCTCCCAGCAGGCATTCCATCACAGACACCGCCCATTGCAATATGTCATTCATCAACAGTCAAGATATTGAAATATATAAAAACAGGAATTGTGTGGTTGTGACATGTTGTATTCACATATAAAGCAAGGCTAGATGCAAAACAAGGAGAGTGCCAAAACAGAAATGCAACATTGCCCCCCCCCCCCCGAAAAGAACAGGCAAATGACACATTTTGCTAATAAACCATCAGTGAAATGCTAAAAATGATATCAAAAATGTTATCAAATGAACTGTTCCCAAAATATGTCTAAATATTTAGCACAGAACATTCCATTTTAAGCTACTGCCAATCATGTTGACCTTTGGCCAGCACTCCTCTAGAGGTGTATATGTCCATCCTACAAGGTTAACACCCCTGTGTCATTGAGAATATAGGGCATGTACTATTTAACGGAAATCACAGTGGAAGTGTGTACACAGAAAAACAGTTGTACCATTAGCACTTGTGATGACAGTTAATAAGGCTGTGCATCTGAGAAAGTGAAATGTCTTGACAAATATGCCCTTGCCACCAGTACACTGCTAAGTAATACATACAGATAAAATGCAGTTCAATCAAAATGCACTATTCTGAACTAGATTTCTCCAAAAATCAAAATCAGTAAAATTTACATTTCAGACAAATTTTTGCAGGGGGGGGGTAAGCCCCCGTGCAACCCCCACACCTCCTGCAAATTATATATACCAAAACTGAGATTGCACTACAGTGGGGAAAAGGGTATATTTCCTTATACTCACTGTACCGCGATCCATATCAAGATGCTTCAACTGCTGTATATGTTCCACTCCTGTTACTATTTTAAATAATACAGAAAAAAACACCATACCTGTTCTTCTACATGATGCCAGAAGTGCAGATCATTATTCAATAAAGCATGATTTGAAGTAGTGCATTTTTGTTGAACTGCACTTTCACTAATTTGGAGTTGGGTTTTGAACTTCAGTGAAGTGTAAATTTGCTGAAGAAAAGTAGATCTATATATATATATATATATATATATATATATATATATATATATATATATATATATATATATATATATATATATATATTAACAGAGTTTTCTTAATGACATTTCAACATATGCAGCATATAGCTGAAAAATGCAAACATACCTTTTCAAGGTAAGTAGTCTTCTGTGCAGCTATACCCCAAAGCAATACCCTCTTTTGTGTTCTCCACATAAACAAGTCTCCTCATCTTCCAGTTCCCTAGCTAAATGGTTGCCTTTTTATGGTGTACATTTAGGGCTATGAGCTCAGTGAAGATACAAATCAGGAGTGAACTTATTAGAATTGCTGAACCCTAAACACTTGGCTCCATGTAGCACATGTAAACATTGTGCATGCACTTCTTTGGTGTTTGTTGCTAATGGATTGCAACTGTGAATGATTACTGGTAGGGAGATGGAAAACAGCAGCAATTCTGACTGCCTTACCTCCAGTGGGTGTGTCAGCCAGTTTAGACTTGCAAACAGTAGACGTAATTGTATCAATGTTTTAAATGTAAGTAAGCAGCACACATTTCACAGTTTCTGTTCAGTAACATCAAAAATCCCCTTCATTTGCTGACAACTATATATTACTGCCATTTAATATCCTCACACATTTTAAGGACAGGGATATAGAATGCCTTACAGACTGCATGTCTCAGATTATTGCTCAGATAAGACAAGAATGAGCAACAAACGGAGAGATATAAGACAGAGCTGCATTTTTGCAAGCAGTAGTCATAAATGGTTGTGTGATCACTTATTACACTACATCTGAAATTAATACATGTACAAATAACTTTCATATGGTTTGTTAGTACTGTGGATGATGTTACAGTTGGTTGTATGCAGAATGATTTCAGTTCCCTGCTGCAAAGCTGTTTGTGTGGCAAAGAGTCTTAAGACACCCTTACTGTGTTCTGAAGGTTCATTGCAGTGAGCGTTCAAATCCGGACCTGTGTACAAATATTTAATGTGTACCAACAAACATTTTACAGTGTTTATTTTATAGATTGCTTTCCTTCATTTCATTTCATTTTCCCATTATTTTTATTTTTTAATGCAGTTCTTTGCAGTGTACAGCTTAATGCAAACAAGAGAAACAAAGAAACACAATGAATGTCAGGTTTGGATTTGCTTATCTTGTTTGTGTGGTATTTAGGAGTGTGCAAACCCAGACTAGTGGCCCACAGAGGAAGTAGACAGAGCACCTGCAAACAGGGCATCTGTAAAAATGTAAAGGTCAAAAAGGATACATTGTTGCAAATTTTGCTTTCCATCACACAATGCTGCTAAGCAACATTGCACGGTGGTTAGTAAGGTTCCCCAACACCTACAGCCATCAAACACCTCCAGACAGGATGCAGACAGTCAATAACTGTAAACAGATACATTCAATTAATTGTGATGGGCACCACGCAAGCACATTAAGCAGCACTGTATGGTGGTTAACACACAAAACTTAAGAACGACTAGGAAATGATGGAACTATCATGTAACTACTCTTGTGGCAGTAGGTGTAAGTGTTGAGCTGTAATGCAGATGGTCCTTGATTCTAGTATAGGGTGTGCAACCTATTTTTACTGTTGTGGCAGTCTAGTTTATAGCAATGAACAGAAAAAATACACATGACCCTGGGTTCTAATACAGGACATTCCAGACATGTTATCTGTTGTCCCATTTCCCATTATATTCAATCTCACTTACAACACTTTAGATATTGGAGCTCATATTAATTATATGTATGAGGGATAAAACACCCTTATTGTGTTTTCAAATGTATGACTGAGGGTATGCTGTCTACTATATTTCTGTAGAACCTTGTCAGGGCACACACATACATGTCTAACACCTCAAACTGCCAGCTGTCTTTATGAATGATTCATGACTATGTCTGAGCAGCCCTTCTTCTGTGACAAAGATGGAAAATCACCCCTGTGGAAGGAAATGTTTGTTCCTTATGTCTAAGTGTGAATCTCACATTTTTTAAAATCAATTTTATGAATGTATAAAGCCAAAAAACATATGGCAGGTCATGAAATGTATTCCCCCAGTGCATGTCTCAAACTTAACTCACCTAACAGTTACCTTCCAATTTTCAAAATATATTTACTAGCTACAGCAGCAGACACCCCTCAAACTAAAGTCAAGTTTCAGATTAACCTTCCAATTTAAAATATGTATTTCCTCCATGTTTGGCACTGCTGCTGTCTGCTTAACATCAATCAAATGAGGTTGGCATCATTGCTTGGGTTTGTGTACTACCAGTAAACAGTAATTGGCAGTTAGTCATTAGTTGTCATTGCTTTAGTTTTAGTATTAGACATGTCTGGTGTTTGAGGGAAAGGTGCACAGTTTAGGGCACATAGATGGGGTGTTTAGGAGTCCAGGATATTTATTGGACTCCTGCTAAAGTGGCACAGCCAAAGGATTCTGCAGGGGGACTATTTTGGCTCCCAGTACAACTCTGAGGCTTAGAGTAGTTTGGCTTAGGCTGTATCCTGTACAACTGGCATCAAACACACTGGAGAATAGTGAATGCACCATTTTAATGACCTACAAAGGTGCAAGAGGGATACGCTCAACTTGTGGTTGACTATGTTTCAAAGGTGATATCCCACAGCTGTGTATTTTAATAAATATAAAGCTAAATATAGGCAAGACTGGTATGCACAATGTGCTTCAGTTATTTTCTGTTCCTTCCACAGCTAATACCAAAATAGTTTAATTGCCAGGCTCAAGCTGATCAACTGAAGAGACTGAGGGAAGTAAATGGAATATATGCAGCACAAGAGAAGTATTATTGTATCTTTAAAAGTTAAAGATATATTTTTTGGGTTTTCTATACAGTAATAGCAAATTGAGCATGTATAGCCTAACTGTAAAAGCAAGTATCAAATACAACTTAAAAAGAACAAAAAAAATAAAATAATAAAATACCACCAAAACCACCGATCCAAGAAGTAAGCAAATTTAATGAAACACTTAGCGCCTCGGCTTACACAGCCTTCCAAGAGTAAAGCAAGTATGCATGCATTAGTCTGTAGCACAACTTTAGGAGTCAAGTGTAACACTGTAGTAAGAGGTTGTGGGTTCAAATACCAAGAGTAACAACTATACAATACTGCATTTCTTTAATAGTATTACATAAATTAAACTCTATACAAGTGGCTTAAATGCCCTGATGTTAACTGTAATCTATACAATTGGACCAAGCATATGTGCAATATATGCACATTTCAAGGATTACTTTGAGCAATCTGTAGTTACAGCTTGTAGTTCTTAGGACTTATACTTAAATTTAATACTTCATATAAAAAGTGGTGTAATTGTGATAATGTATTGTATGTCACATATGATGGTACTAATTTTATCTCCTTTCTTTCTCTTATTCCAACAATTATCTCTTTTTTTATTTTCTATTATGTGTCATCAAAATGTCTCCATGTCCTCCATCTGTAACAAATCACTAAATGCTTGACACTAAAGCAAGGAAGGTCAGCCCCAGTGGATCAGCTTGTCCCCGATCCACAGGTTCCAGCAGTGATGCACAGCACATCTGGCACCCAACCTGGCAGCACTGCCTTTTCTTCCTCTGCACTACCTGCACCCTCAGGTAGTTCTGCTCTGCCACCTAGTGCTGCGGTACCCTCCGGGAGTAGAGGTGGAGGTGGGAATTTCGTCACCTGCCAGGAGATGCCAGGGTTGTTGCATAATGTTTTTCACTGCACCATTGGTGTATACCTTCACTGAACAGAGAGACTGTTCTCCCTCATGGTCCATAGGAGGAGAAAATATCAAGTACTCCAGCTGCCCGAAGAGTAAGGGGCAGTGATGACAGTCCAGTGGGTGAGGACTAGTTTCTCACTGTCTCCATGTTTGATGAGAAAGAGCCTGGGTTGTCTCCTACCTCACCCCAATAATGGTTCCCCCAACCTTTTGTGTCCCTCACCATCCCTGTGTCTTGTTTTGTTTGTCTTATTTATTTGCATTTTGTTCCTTACCTACCCAACTTACCTGACCCAGAGATACCAATGTCCCTTACCCAGAATTCCTCTCTTACATAGCTCTCCATTTTGCACATGTCTTTTTGACACACTTGGTTCAGTCCAGGTGGTTATACAACATGATTACATTGTTGTCACCCCTCTCTGTGGAGGTGATAATCCAAATTCAGCTAATATTCTGCACATATTTTCAGAATTAGAACTATAATGTTGAAGAAATGGATAACTATGGATCTTTCTCACGTCTCTCCTTCACATTCGTGTATTGCATTCCCATTGTTCTTCCCCCTGCTTGCTCCTCATTTCACAACTTTCCTATTTACCCTATTTTAACACCTATAATCTGGTCAAAAAGTAGAATCACACACAACACATAAGCACCAAAAAAGCAATGGAGCCCTTCACTTTTTAACCTCTATTTTTGTGTTGCGTTTGGAATTGCACACCAATGCTAAGTGACAGTGAGCAGATCAGCAATGCTGAAGTTATCTCAGTGCAATACTGTTTAAACATGCTGTGTTATGTCAACACACAGTAACACATGCTGAATATACTATAAAGAATAATGTCATTGCATTATCACTGTTTACTTAAACATATTAGATACACCTGGATTCGAATCCAGTATCATCTTGCCTCAAAGAGAAAGGTGTCTATGCATTTACACCTGCAGTGACAGAGTCAGCTAAGCAGCAAGTGTGTTTCATACACTCAGTACTAACTCTGAGAATTTAACAATGAGCTCCACATTTGTGCATTGTTTAACTATGCACAAACAGAGAAAGTAGTGTAAATGTGTATCTCTCATGTGCAAACACTTTCCCTCCCATCACACAAATCTGCTGCTCACTGTTGTGCTATGGAAAGTAAATATTAGCATGTATTAGTGCTTTTACTGGCCAATTAGTCTTCATGCCATGATACTGCATGCAGAAACATATCAAAATGAAGCCCCTATCTAAGAATATGTCAGATATTTACAATGCAGCCATACCTCCCCCATGCACTGCAACCCTGGTCTCTCAGTACTTGTTCACAACTATATTAACTACACTACATAAATTAATAACAAATGAGTGATATGCAATGCACGTCGATCTGTTAACATGCAGAATTAGAACTATCTTCACAGCTGAACATGCCTACACATCCATTTCATGCGGGTCTCCCAACATCTTCTCTCCAACATACACTGCTGATGTCTTGCACTATAAGTTGCTCTGCAGCCTTTAAAAGTCAGACTTGTGAAGTGGAAGTTTCATAAAGTACTGATCTCTGTAGTCTTTCTACTTAGATAGGTAGGGAGTTCTATTCTCATTACAGTCAACTGATGTATGTGTGTGTCTATCTACCCAGAGGAGCCTACAGTTACCACTCTAATTCCATGGACTGACAGTATTTTGACACTTGCACATGCCTACACATCCATTTCATGCAGGCCTCCCAACACCATCGCTCCAACACTCATTGCTGACGTCATCCACTATACATTGTCCTGCAGCTTATAAAAGTCAGAATTGTGCTGTAGCACTTGTGTAAAGTACTGAGCTCTGTAGTCTGTGTACGTAGATAGGTAGGGGTTCTGTTCTCACTAAAGTCAATTGGGGGGTGTCTATCTAGCTAGAAGAGCATAAGTATGTATTCTACAGATACCACTCCAATTCCACAATGACAGTATTTTGACACTTGTACATGCCTACCCATTCCATTTTATGCAGGGCTCCCAACATCCTCTCTCCAACATTCATTGCTGATGTCATCCACTATAAGTTGCCCTGCAGCCTTGTAAAAGCCAAACGTGTGCCACAGAACCTGCTTAAAGTACTGAGCTCTGTAGATTATGTACTTAGATAGGTAGGGGGTTCTGTTCTCATTGCAGTCAACTGGGGTGTCTATGTGTGTCTATCAAGCCAGAAGTGCATAAATGTGTATCCTAGAGTTACCACTCCAACTCCATGGATTAACAATATTTTGACATTTGCACATGCCTAACCATTCATTTCATGCAGGCCTCCCAACATCTCTCCAACATTCATATCTGATGTCATACACTATAAGTTGTTCTGCAGCCTTGTAAAAGTCAGACTTGTGCCATGCCACTTGCATAAAGTACTAAGCTCTGTAGTCTCTTACATAGGTAGTGGTTCTGTTTTCACTGGAGGCAACTGGTGTGTGTGTGTGTGTGTGTGTGTGTGTGTGTGTGTGTGTGTGTGTGTTTGTGAACTTGCATGACATTAGAGAGAGCTTTTTACACCAGAATGTGGGACACTGCTATTACCCTATTCTCCTCACCAGACACTGCTGATGTCATCACCTATAAAGTTATATATAGGCACTTCTAGTCAAACCTGAGCTGTGGTTCTTGCTTTAAATACAGAGTTATGTAGTCTGTGTATTTAGATAGGTAGGGGTTCTGTTCTCACTGCGGTCAACTGGTGTTTTTGTGTGTGTTTGTTTGTCCACTTGAATGACATTAGAAAGAGCCTTTTACACCAGCATGTGGGACACTGCTATTACCATATTCCCCCCACCATACACTGCCAGTGTCATCATCTATATCTGATTTGTGGATGTGCTCTATTCCCACCAGGGAAGGGTGAGAGACTGGCCTGGAGGTCAGGCAGAAGTCAACTCATCCTATTTGATACAGATTACAGTAACATGACTTTGGTCTATCCACATATGTCATGGCATGGTATGTAGGCCCTGTGTTTTCTTGGTGAGAAACACATTGCTGCATGTGTCTGATGAGGTACATGCAAAAGGGAGCATTATACTCTGTTAGTGTTCTGATGAGGTTTGAGTACAGTGCTGTTATATAATCTTCAGAACTGAATATGATGGCATAACTTAAGATGTGCACAATGTATCATTTCCATACCACTGTGGGCACTTGGTGGTCAAAGTTCAGATTCTATCTACTTATGTTACCAGATCTTGCATCACTGGGTTTCAGCATAGGGTAAGTGTTGCCAATGCTATAATTAGCAGATAATTCCACTTTACAGAAGGACAAAATAAAGACACATTTTTGCATTTATTTGTAGATCATGTGGCTTTGTCACCAATCATTTATCTGTGTTAGCCCCTCCTGTAGTATATTATCATAATTGGTGGAATCAATGATTGCACCGAATATGCAAGAATCATCAATGTGGTAAGCCAAAGGCTGTACACTTTATCCTGAACTGTCAAAAAATAGAACAGTAAAGGGCCAAGCACAGATTCCTGGGTTACACCAATGGTAACAGTTCTACTAATAGAGGTTGATTCATCAACTGTCACAGTATGTGTTCTGTTGCTGAGCTAATTGGTTACCCATCTAGTGATGTAAGGATTAATCCCCAACTGGAAGAGTTTCTCAATGATACTTGCAAGGGGGATTGTGTCCAAACCATAGGCTAGATTAAGATATGCAGTATGCACTGTCTTACCTTCATCCAGGCCTATCACATGGAGCCAATGGGCTGTGACATCACAGATCACCTATAGTGTGACTTGGCACATAGACCTTCTTGACACCGTTGAATACGCACATCAACATACCCACCACACAAACCATGTTCCTGTAGAAGGGTGTGCAACAACATGGATCCATCTGAGTTGTGGGGAACAGCACCCAATGCATGCATGTATAGACACATCTTGACTCTCCTTAACTGTGAAGTAGACCAACATGTCATCATGGACCTTTTTTAAATGGGCACTAGTAATGCCCCAGCTGTGTGCAACAGACTTGTGTGAGTTGTTAATGCTACATAATGTTGGTTACATCTTTTAGATGTCCTCAAAGAGGTCATTGAAGACATTCATGATGACAACACTATCATCCTCTTGAATTTGAGAAGACCAAGCATTTGACATTTGACACAAATCCACACTGAGGTATTCAACCAGTACTGTCAGATGTGGCCATAAACATCTATATCACCGAGTGGTAGACCAGTGGATTACATACATGACATCTAAATATGTTGAAATGTGTAAAGTGACCTATATCTTAGGTCCAGTGATTAGGTCCATACATCAGAGCTATCTGCTAGGTCCTTTCCTGTCCATTATTTAAGTAACAAATGACATACACATCCTGTGTCCAAACAGCTGTCTGAAAGATTGCAGATTGTGGAAATCACTGACTCCATCTGTGATATTAGTATAAAACAGACAGTATCAACACACACCAAAGACTGCTGCCACATCCATGGCAACACCTGCAATGACACAAAAACAGGGGGATTTGTTACATCATAAAAACAAATGCACAGCCCAGGGGTAATGTAGACATCACACCCTATAAGCAGATCAAGTGGTATGTGACCTGTGTCATTGGATAGATGGGATGTGGAAAATCCACCAGCATGTGGCCACAGTGTTGACTACTCCCTTGTATGTAACACAACTGAGTATGTGCAGGACATCAACATCAAAGGCCATAATACCTCAATAGTTCACATCCTTCATCACACCAATAACTGAGTACAATGCACCCTTCTTCATGTACCTCCCAATGCATCTTCCAGTGATGTGTAACTAAAGTGTACCACCTTTGCCACAGTGAGCTGTCACCCATCTTATTGGCCATGCCTAGGTATTCTTTGTGTTTCATAAACATTACTTTCTGATAATGTGGAACCCACATCAAGGTATTACACCAGATGCATGTGTGATACCTGTTCCGGTGATGTACACAGTACATACATAGCTGTTTGAAAACATTAATGGCATGGGTAACATTCCTGACAGTGTCAACTGTATATAGATAGAAATATATACATATATATATATATATATATACCATGCACACCTGTCAACTAGCCTGTACTGATCATAACATCACATACAGGTATAGCAGTGTCCCTCCTAATACCTCCAGCAGCTGTGTCAGGACTGTGCGCATGATTACCCTCATAGATTGTTGACATGTCATAATTGTACAAGTGTGTTTGTGCAGAACCATCTATGATCACTCAGAATCACATATCTTATGTCAGAGACATGAGATTACTGGTGGTATTATTCTGATATTGTCCATGATTGTGCATGCTTCTTTGCTGTTGTCCATAAGCCTGTACCTGTGCCCCACTTGTTGGAGACCTCTGCTGACATTACACTCCTATTCAGGCAAATGAGTTTGCACAGCTTCACAATATGCACCCTACAGCAATTGTATGTGATATCCCTGATAGATGTCTTCTGCATTGTTCATGTAAGGACGCTTATCTCAAAAAGACATCTTTCTCAAAAAGACATCTTTCCCATTGTTATGTCACCTTGTATGACAGTCACATAATACACATTTTCACTGTGCAGTCCGTACTGTACCATATTGATATGTGCTTGATGTTCCTGCTACAATTGTCTTCCATTGACATGCCCTTATCTGCTGCACAGGTTGTTTCACCTATCCTCTTTCCCTGAGTTCATTCCTACAATTCATCTGTGTGTCTCAATTCAATACACATTCTTCCCTTCTGCTGAGTGTTTATTTTACATGGAAGTCCATGTACCTTTACAGATCATTTACACAACTTCTGTACAAAATGTCTGGAATGGGATTTCCCAGTACTGTGCACTGCACTGTATACACTGTCCTGTACTGTTTGGAAAATATATATAACTTATATGTTAAGCCCTAGTAATCACTGTGGCATTTCGCGTAGTCCCACTAATCTACTTTGCTCTGAGGTAACCAGGTTTGCTATCTGTGTTGCTTTACACAGTTTCCTGGCTGGCAAAACTGTTGCCAGCAATGAAACTGTGTTTGTTTACATTTAAATGTGCTGCATGGCATGAATATATAATTAGTGCTGCTCACAGCACAAACATGTAAACTCCATGTAGGCTTTGCGCGAAACCTACACAGAGTTTATTGAATCCCAGGAAGAGCATTTCATAATAAAGTACAGATCAAGGGTCAGAGGATGAGCTCAGGATGTTTCACTGTATCACATAGCAGAAGTTAAGTTTTAACTATTTATATGTCCGTTAAACACCAAATGGTATACATTATCTCTTATTTGTAGTGCAAGTTCATGGCAAGAATTTAGATTATAAGTGGTGATTGTTGGAAGGCAGAAACCAGTAAAAAGAATGTATTGTATAGTTCTTTATTGAAAAGTGTGAAGACTTATATAAGGAGATGCTTAACTCATTACATCCAAGTGATGCCTCAAGGTACATTTGCAGTTAACTCCTACTGATGCCTCTAGGTGTCAGATATTGCTTGTTCATATTTACATCATTAATTCCAAAACCATGCTATGCACAAGGTTTTAAAAGATTTCATCTTAAAGCTTGCACAATGGCAAACTCAACTGCATTAATATTTGACCTCTGCCTAGTGTCAGTAAATTAACTGTTGTTTTTATGACATTCATTTATATAGATATAATTTTTACATTTTTCTAAATATCTCAACAATCAAGTAACACAGAACTCCTTAGTCTCATATGAAAGCTCTCAGCTAGATGAATAAAATGCTGCTGACAGTATTTGTGTAACTTGAGTAGTTGCTGAGGTATTGTAAGTTGTTTACAAAATATTACAAACGTAATAGTTACTGTGTTTACTGTGACTTATAAAATTTGGTTTAAGACCTAGAACCTAAAAATTACTACCACTATAACAATAGTTTATGCTGAAGAGTTTGCCATTTATACTTGTTTTATGATCCTTATGGTTCTAGAGATATCAACATTTATTTGAAATGTGAGGACATAATTTGATTCTGTCAAAACACGTAAACTCTGCCCACTGGAAGTTACTGTACAAACTTCCTGAGCTCCATTGGAGTGAATGAGTTAATATAGCAATAACCCACGCCTGGGTGTGGGTAATGCTAAATTTACCCACGGTTGGCGCAAATAAAGCCAACCGTGGGTAAATTTAGCATTACCCACCAGAAGTGGTTATTGCTATTATCTATGACATTATTTAAGAAAAGAAACTATTACTTTTCTTAAATAATGGCATAGTATAATGCCTGTTTACTTCCCTTCCGCAGATGTCTGGCATCCGCGGCAGTTCTGATGTACTGCGCGCCTGTGCAGTACATCAGAGCTGTGAGCAAAAGCAGCGGAGAAAGCAAGATCTCCGTTGCTGTTTTTTAGTGTTCGCTATGTTAAATGAGTTTAACATGGCGAGACAGTTTAAAATAAGCAGCGGAGATGTCCGTTGCTTATTTTAAAACTGTCTCGCTATGTTAAACTCATTTAACATAGCGAAACTAAAAAGCAACGGAGATCTTGCTTTCTCCGTTAAACACTGTCTCACTATGTTAAATGGGTTTAACATGGCGAGACAGCTTTAAAATAAGCAGCGGAGATCTCCGTTGCTTATTTTAAAGCTGTCTCGCTATGTTAAACCCATTTAACATAGCGAGACAGTGTTTTAAACAGTTATACTAATGGAAAAAGTCCGGGCGACGGACCTTTTCCATTAGTATAACTCAATTACAACGGCACGCTGGCCAATCAGCGTGCACGTTTTGGGGGGGTCATGGTATAATATAGCAATAACCCATGCCTGGGTGTGGGTAATGCTGGATTTACCCAAGGTTGGTGTGGTTTGGTCATGCGGGCAAAGCTCGAGTGGCCAAACAAAGACAGTCATGGGTAAATCCAGCATTACCCACACCCAGAAGTGGGTTAATGCTATTATACAATGACATTATTTAAGAAAAAAAAAAACTTTTCTGAAATAATGGCATTGTATAATGCCTCCTTGCTGCCCTTCTGCAGCTGTCTGGTATTCTGCAGCAGTTCTGATGTACTGCACATGAGTATACTTACGCAGTACATCAGAGCTGTGGGCAAACGCAATGGAGAAAGCAAGATCTCCGTTGCTTTTTACAAACTGTCTCGCTATGTTAAAAGAGTTTAACATAGCTAGACAGCTTTAAAAAAAAAGTAACAGAGAATCTCTGTTGCTTTTTTTAAAGCTGTCTCGCTATGTTAAACCCATTTAACATAGAGAGACAGTTTTGAAAAAAGCAACGGAGAAAGCAAGATCTCCTTTGCTTTTTAAAGTGTCTTGCTATGTTAAATGGGTTTAACATAGCGAGACAGCTTTAAAAATAGCAACAAAGATGCTCTGTTGCTTTTTTTAAGCTGTCTCGCTATGTTAAACTCATTTAACATAGCGAGACAGGTTGTAAAAATCAACAGAGATCTTGCATGTTTTGGAATATTAATGGGGGGTCGTTGTATAATGGGGATGATGTAATGAGACTGCACTCTGAAAGAAAACTTGCGGAAATTGTGCATTTTTAAAGAGGGATGTAAACATCGGCAGTCATACACACACGCGCACACACACACACACACACACACACACACACACACACACACACACACACACACACACACACACAGTTCAGGTTTGCTAAAAGCCCAGTAAGCAAGGTCTATTTTAGCATTGCCTGAGTTTCCAAATTCTGTCCATTTTGTACAGTATTTAATCAGACTTTTATAGTATGTTGCTTAAAATGACTGATGAACATCTTCTGAAGCCATGTTTTATGCCTTTAACTAAGTAGAGATACAGTCAATAACAGAATTTTGAATTAAAGAGAGGAGAGGTATTTTTGCATCTTTAAGACTTTATATATTAGACAAATATATCATATATATATATATATATATATATATATATATATATATATCTATATATATCTATATATATATATATATATATATATCAATCATATAGGAGAACATGATATGAGCAGATAACATGGGGTCTCTGAAGTTACAGACAAGCTTAATTATAGCCTTCATGTTCATGTTACAGATGCAGTTGAATTTGTTACATTTACAGATATTCTCTGCATAATTACATTTCTATAGGTGTAGTCTTTATATATTCATAATACATTTTGCCATAAAATAACTATGTTGATGTTCTTGCTTGGAAGGAATGGATACTTGTTGTGTCTTTCGGCTTTTCCCGGTTAGGGGGTCGCCACAGCGGAACTCTGGTCCACTAATGATTGGCAGCATATTTTTAAGTGCCAAGTTGCCAGCCCTGATGCACAACCTTCAACGAAGGTACGCCCATTCACGCATGTCTCCACACAGAAGATGCTCTAGCTGAGAATCCAACAGGGCAACATCTTACTGTGAGGCGACAACGGAATGGACACTACAAACATTAAAGCAAACCCTTAATGTGACATTTTGCATTCACTTTATAGAATGGACTAACTAACACTCATGCTATGAAAGGCTGTACTTAGATTACGTAATTTTCTGATGGTGTCATTTTAAGTTAAATACTGAATTTGGATAACTCATGCAGAGCACCTCTTTATATATATTAGTGTGTGCACTTACACAAGAGTTTAGCAAAGTGAAATGTTTTTATTTAATTTATATCTACACAGAGTTACTTAACACATTTAAAATGACCATGTGCCTTTCTGAATTCAGATATAAAACTCTTGTTCCTTTCTGAAGAGAAAATTTTATGTTGCACTTAAAAAATTTATATTACAAAGTTTCAGTCTCAATAGCAAATATATAGTTCACATATAGAAAACCAGGCATTTTAACCATACTATAGGTGTTTACACTGGTCATGACACTAAATGACTAGATATAAATTATTTTTTTCTTAAATTAACACAAGTAGGAGCCATAGTTTTCCTGTCAAGCATGCATGAACTGCAGCTTGTGCACACTTAAACATGTAAAAAAGATTTTCATAGCTCAACTGTTTTCATGCCTCAGTGTTCAGTCTTATCATTTCTTCAAAGGTATACATTCCTTTTTGATTACAAGTCTTTCAGCATTATTTTATTTTTCACTTTTCATCCTGCCAATTCAGATCCATACATCCACGCTTATGATTTGAAGCCAACTCCTTTAGTGACCTAGTGAAGAGCCTTCACCTTCTATGGAGTTTACTAATCAAGTAGAATGGAACTAGATTGCCTAAACTTTCTTCCGTAAAACACACACACACACACACACACACACACACACACACACACACACACACACACACACACGCACACACGCACACACGCACACACACACACACAAAGGACAATTTAGAGTTGTCAGTCTGCCTACTACATGTCTTTTGGAAGGCAGAAGGAAAACAGTGACCCAAGGAAACCCAAACAAACTCAGGTATGGCATGCAGATTCAGCGCAGAAGGCAACACTGAAACTGGAGAACCTCTTGCTGTGAACAGCGAATGCCCCAGTAAAGCAATTTACTTGCTCACAACTTGAGACCTAACTCATATTTGGCAAAGGTAAGAACATTGCAAGTAGTTTTTCTTTATAAATATGCTTTACTCTTTTCACTTAGACACCAAATGTTTAGCCTACATTTGAGGAATACAACACAGACAAAGTAATACAGTATGAGTATAATATCAACATAAAGGTACCCATATTGTACACGGGGTCCGAATGGAGAGATGAATAGTCAGCAAGCAAAAGAGAGTAATGGTGCTGAAACTGAATTCATCCTCAAGTTTTAGTGAGTACCTTCACAAGGTGGGCCCTGTTTTTCACAAAATCTCACCAAGGAGGCGCTGTTATATAAACTGTATTTATATAGCATATTTATATAGCATATATCATACACCAAAGTAGGTCAAAAACTAAAAAAGATAGCTGGGTGCACAAGACTCAAGATAAAAAAGTGCCCAATCCTGGTAGGTGCACTGGTGCCATGACTGGAAAAAATAGTGTAGAATCCTCAAAATAAGGACATATTCCTACAATAGGGGCAGGCCAGGCCCAGGGGGAGGATTCCCCCCCCTGTTGTAGAAGGAAGTAGCAGTCCACAAAAATAAGAAAAACTGGCAGGCCAAAGAATAGCCACAAACATGATACATTGGACTATTGAGGATAAGAAAGAAATTATGTAGTCTTACTATTAATCAGTCAAGGTCCGGGTTAACAACGACCACTAGTACTGTTAGCCAACAGGGTGCTGGCAGAAATTGGCCTACTGTTGGCCGAAGCAGAAGAAGAAGAGGGGGCATGCCCGAAAGCAGAAAGAGAGGAGGAAGGTTAGGAGTGTAGTAGTGAGGGTAGGAACTTTGAATGCTGGCAGTATGACTGGTATAGGGAGAGAGTTGGCTGATATAATGGAGAGAAGGAAGGTTGATATATTGTGTGTGCAAGAGACCAGATGGAAGGGGAATAATGCCAGGTGTATAGGAGGCAGGTTCAAATTGTTCTATCATGGTGTGAATGGGAGGAGAAATGGGGTAGGGGTTATCCTGAAGGAACAGTATGCCAAGAGTGTTTTGGAGGTGAAAAGACTGTTGGATAGAGTGATGTTTATGAAGCTGGAAACTGATGGTGTAATAATGAATGTTGTTAGTGCATACGCTTCGCAAGTTGGGTGTGCAATGGATGAGAAAGAAAAATTCTGGAGTGAATTGGATGAAGTGGTGGTGAGTGTACCCAAAGGTGAGAGACTGGTGATTGGAGCAGATTTCAATGGGCATGTTGGTGAAGGGAATAGAGGGGATGAGGAAGTGATGGGCAGGTATGGTGTTAAAGATAGGAATACAGAAGGTCAGATGGTAGTAGATTTTACGTAAAGGATGGACATGGCTGTGGTGAATACATATTTTAAGAAGATGGAGGAGCATAGGGTGATGTACAAGAGTGGAGGAAGATGCACACAGATGGATTATATCCTATGCAGGAGGGCCAGTCTGAAGGAGATTGGAGACTGTAAAGTGGTGACAGGAGAAAGTGTAGTTAGGCAGCATAGAATGGTAGTCTGTAGGATGATGTTGGTGATCAAGAAGAGGAGGTCAATTGTGAGAGCAGTGCCAAGGATCAAATGGTGGAAGTTGAAAAAGGGTGATTGCGAGGTGGAGTTCAGGGAAGAGTTAAAACAGACACTGGGGGGCAGTGAAGAGTTATCGAATATCTGGGTAACTACAGCAAAGCTAGTAAGGGAGACAGCTAGAAAGGTGCTTGGTGTGACATCTGGAAAGAGTAAGGAGGACAAGAAGACCTGGTGGTGGAATGGAGAAGTACAGGAGAGTATACAGAGAAAGAGGCTGGTGAAGAAGAAGTGGGATTGTCAGAGAGATGAAGAAAGTAGACAGGAATATAAGGAGATGAGGTGCATGGCAAAGAGGGAGGTGTCGAAGGCTAAGGATAAGGTGTATGAAGAGTTGTATGAAAGGTTGGACACTAAGGAGGGAGAAAACGATTGTACCAATTGGCTAGACAGAGGGACTGAGATAGTAAAGATGTGCAGCAGGTAAGGGTGATAAAGGATGATGAGGGAAACATACTTACAAGTGAGGAGAGTGTGTTGAGCAGATGGAAAGAGTATTTTGAGGGGCTGATGATTGAAGAGAATGAGAGGGAGAGAAGGTTGGATGATGTGCGTCTAGTGAATCGGGAAGTGAAATAGATTGGCAAGGAGGAAGTACGGACAGCTATGAAGAGGATGAAGAATAGAAAGGCTGTAGGTCAAGATGACATACCAGTAGAAGCATGGAGGTACTTAGGAGAAATGGCAGTGGAGTTCTTAACCAGATTGTTTAATGAAATCTTGGAAAGTCAGAGGATGCCTGAGGAGTGGAGAAAAAGTGTTTAGGTACATATTTGTAAGAATAAGGGTAATGTGCAGAGTTGTAGTAACTACAGAGGGATAAAACTGATCAGTCACAACATGAAGTTATGGGAAATAGTAGTGGAAGCTAGGTTAAGAAGGGAGGTGATGATTAGCGATCATCAGTATGGTTTCATGCTGGGAAAGAGCATTACAGATGCAATGTTTGCTCTGAGACTGTTGATGGAGAAATATAGGGAAGGTCAGAAGGAGTTGCACTGCGTCTTTGTGAACTTGGAGAAAGCATATGATAGGGTGGCTAGAGAGGAGTTGTGGTACTGTATGAGGAAGTCAAGAGTGGCAGAGAAATATGTAAGAGTGGTACAAGATATGTACGAGGGCAGTGTGACAGTGGTGAAGTCTGCAGTGGGAGTGACAGATCCATTTAAGGTGGAGGTGGGATTACATCAAAGATCAGCTCTGAGCCCTTTCTTATTTGCAGTGTTGATGAACAGGTTAACAGATAAGATCAGATAGGAGGCCCCATGGACTATGATGTTTACAGATGACATTGTGATCTGTAGTGAAAGTAGGGACCAGGTTGATGAGACCGTGGAGAGGTGGAGATATGCTCTAGTGAGGACAGGAATGAAGATCAGCAGGACTAAGACAGAGTATGTGTGTGTGTAAATAAGAGGGAGGATAGAGGCATGTTGAGGATGCAGGGAGTAGAGTTGGCAAAGGTGGATGAGCTTAAGTATTTGGGATCAACAGCTCAGAGTTATGATGAGTGTGGAAGAGTGGTGAAGAAGAGAGTACAGGCAGGGTGGAATGGGTGGAGAAGAGTGTCAGGAGTGATTTGTGGCAGACGGGTACCAGTAAGAGTGAAAGGGAAGGTCTACAAGAGGGTAGTGAGACCAGCTGTTATATGGGTTGGAGACAGTGACACTGACGAAAAGGCAGGAGTCAGAGCTGGATGTGGCAGAGTTAAAGATGTTAAGATTTGCACTGGGTGTGACTAGGATGGGCAGGATTAGAAATCAGTATATTAGAGAGTCGGCACAGGTTGGACAGTTTGGAGACAAAGCAAGAGAGGCAAGATTGCGTTGGTTTGGACATGTGCTGAGGAGGGATGCTGGGTATGTTGGGAAAAGGATGCTAAGGATGGAGCTGCCAGGTAAAAGGAAAAGAAGAAGGCCTAAGATAAGGTTTATGGACGTGGTGAGAGAGGACATGCAGGCGGTTGGTGTGACAGAGCAATATGCAGAGGACAGGAAGAAATGGAAACAGATGATCCACTGTGGTGACCCCTAATGGGAACAGCTGAAGGAGAAGAAGACTATTATGCAGAAAGCCCAAAATTTCCAGACACAGGATATACAAAAATATTAAGAGAGAAATAAAAATCCTTCCACAGGAAAAACTCTCAGAAGCTTCAAATGAAAATTTGCTTTTGTTAATGCAACAGATTTTTAAAAACAGTATATAGATCAAGTAACTTTGATCTGTTTGGAAAAAGAAGTATCTGAGGAAGTGTGAATATGTAAACAACAAAACCTAGATATTTCTGTAAAGTATAAAAAAGAAATATGGACATGGGAAAGAAAGAGAGATCTGATATGGTGCAATATTTATGCAAAGGAAAAAGTAAAATTAATCAATATAAAGAAGGCAGCCCCAAATATATTCAAAGAGAAATACAGGCAAAGACATCCAGATATGGAAAATTTCACAATAAAAAAATATCACAAATATGGAATGTAGAAAAGAAGATCAGTAAAGCAGAGGTTGAAGTTATGGAGTGCCTGCAAAGTGAAGGATCTAATGTAGCTGGTCTAATACAGATTACATCACAGCATGATGGAATGAGTCCCCAATTTAAGGAAAAGCAGGAAGATCAGGAGACATCTGTAGAAGAAATATGGACATGGGAAAGAAAAAGAGATTTAATATGGTGTAATATTTATGCAAAGGAGAAAGCGAAACTAACCAATACAAAAAAGAGCAGAACCAAAGATATTTGAAGAGAAATACAAGCAAAGGAGTCCAGATATGAAAAATTTTACAATAAAAAAAATAAGAAAACAAAGAGGAAAAGCAGGAATGGAGATTAGTAATAGAGAAATTAACGAAGCAGAGAATGAAGTTATGGAGCACTTGTAAAGTGAAGAATTCAGTGTAGAAATTCTAATGAAAACACCACAACAGGATAGAGTAGTCGATATCCAAATTAAGGGGAAACCAGTGGAACAGAAAGCAATTTGTCAGGTGCCATATCAAGATATTTTGGAGCCTTCCACAGGAAAACAGTATAAATGTTCACTTGAAGCTAGACAGCAAGGGAAGGAACAGGAAACTGTGGAAACTCTGATGCAGTCAATGTTGAGGAGTGATAGGCGAGTGAGTTCACATATGACAGAGCAACTGATGGAACAGGATGAAATAGAAGAGAAGTTGCCACAGGAAGATGCTATAGAACTTTCTATAGAATGTTCACAGAAAATGGAAAACAAGGGATGTGCCCTCTGTTTGGAAGAAAATGAGCTAAGAGAAGAGTTGCTTGATTTAATAGACAAAGACAGATATATCAAGATCAACAAAAGAAATAGACTGCAGAAGGTCAATAAAACCCCAAAAGTCAGAAGTCTGATAAAACAAGTGAACACAGTAATTAGGACTGTCCATAGAGATCCATGAGATATAACAGAAGTAAACAGGATATATTGCTGTGCAGCTAAATTAATAACTGATAAAGTTCTACCATAAGAACACAGGGTAGTGAGGCAAAGGAAGGGGAGAAACTGAATACCAGCATGAACTTATCGACTAGAGACAACTATACAGCAGTTAAGATAAGAAGTGCCACTGTTAGAAGACTATAGAAGAGGGAACAGATCAACAAAAATACTAAGAAAGATAGATGTGATAAAAGCAATGTGCAGTATTACAACAGACCAGGATCTATCATGCACTATCACAAATAACAGACTAAAAATTTCAGCACAGGTGGAAAATCTTAGAAGATATGAAGATAAATATAAAAGAAAAAGAAAAAATAAACAATTTATTGATGACCCAAAAAAGTTTTATAGAGAACTGGGAAACAAGGTAAAGGGAATTGAAAGACTGCCAAAAAAAGAAGTAGGTGCATTTTGGGCAACTACCTATGAAGATCCTGTGGAGCGTAACAAAGATGCTAAATGGATAGAAGTTAAAGAAAGAGTAAGAAGTTTAAATGTACAGGATATGAAATGGGATGAAGTAACAGCCAGAGAGATTGAAATAAAGTTAAGAAAAGCTTCTAATTGGAAAACCCCAGGCCCAGATGAAGTACCTAACTTTTGGTTAAAAGCCATGAATAACAGCTATTTATATGCGCATCTCAAACCGACACCAATCTGCCTAACAACAGGAAAAACAATGCTCCTAGTTAAGACTGAATCTGCAAGCTACCCTAAAAATTATAGACTAATAACGTGCCTTCTAACGACGTATAAACTATACATGGGAATTGATGCTGACAGAATTTATAATCATTTAGAAGAAAAGTCAATTATGGCAGTCGAACTAAAGGGCAATTAAAGAAAGTCACATGGAACAAAGGATCATTTGTATTTAAATAAAGTCATAGTGGAAAACTATAAAAGGGGGAAGCATCTAAGTATGGGATGGATTGACTACAAAAAAAGCATTTGATAGTATCCCATATTCATGGATAAAAGAGTGCTTAAAATATATAAGATAAACCCTACACTGATCGACTACATTACAATAACCATGAAAGGTAGTGTATAAATATTTGGGAATTGATGATCAGCAATAAAACGTGAACAAATGCAAATAAAACTTAGTAAGGAATACTTTAAAAGACTTAAATTAATTCTGAAAACAGTGTTGACATCTAGGAATAAAATCCAAACTATAAACCAGTTTGCTCTTCCTGTCCTGACTTACAGTTTTGTAATGACTGATTGGCCCCAAAACGTGTTGGACAGATTACATATT
This sequence comes from Protopterus annectens, assembly GCF_019279795.1. Lineage (NCBI taxonomy): Eukaryota > Metazoa > Chordata > Ceratodontiformes > Protopteridae > Protopterus > Protopterus annectens. The sequence goes on from NC_056729.1 coordinate 575,154,795, forward strand.
AAAACAAGAAGGATGCTTCATGCTCAACAAATTATCTATAAAAATCAGTGTATACCAAGATTATATATTCCCCATTCTGAAGGAGGGATGGTCCTCCTTGAAACTGATTAGATGTATAGATCTGCAATCGTGGGACTCCATACATATCTGCTGACCTCACAAGACCTAAAAATAGTGAAAGTTTTCAAACATGAGGACAATAAATCTAAATTGACTTCTATACTTAATATAGCAGAAGCATATTGGTGTCAAGCAGGAATGGAAATAAAACCAGAAGTAGATAAAAATCAGGCTGCAACTGAATGTACCAAAAAACAAAAGAAAGACTATAAGGTGAAGGACCAGATGAGAAGGCAAGAAATGTGGAAAAAGCATAAATATAGTTACAAGTACAGAAAACTTCTGTAAGAACCTCATGTTGATCAGGAAAGAACACAGGAATGGTTAAGGAGAGGTAAATTCAAACCAAGACATGAAAGGTTAATATTGGAGGTCCAAGACAGTGGGCTATGTGCACACTGGTTTACAAAGTCCATTGAACATGTGGGAGAAAAGACAAATGTACGTTTTGTAAAACCAAATTGGAAACAGTTGCACACCTTGCTGGCTGTGACATATTAATGGCTGAAGGACTGTATACTGAAAGTCATAATAATGTGGCAAGACTGTTTCAATGGGGATTATGCAAACATTATGGTACTGAAGTGGCTGAAAAACACTGGAAGCATGAGCCACAAATCATCATAGAAAATGATGAAGTCTAATCACATGGGATCACCCATTACCAATAGTTTAAAAGTTAGATGCTAGAAACCGAATATAGTGGTCCAAGAAAAGAAGACAAAAGTAGCATTGATCATTGAAATCGCCACACCCAGTGACTACCGTGCCCTGCATACAGAGAGACACAAAGTCATAAAATATCAGGATCTGCAGGCAGAAACAAGAGCAATAGGAGCAACGGACCTTATAAAAAAGAATCTGTAATCATATTTAGATATGTTACCAGTACATATAACCCTGTATGAACTACAGAAATAGGCATTACTGGGCACATTGCGGGTGCTGCGAAGAGCACATTTGGCTGACATCAAAGAGTGAAACAATACTAATTTCATGAACATTAATAGTACTTTAACTTAGGAATGGGGTCCATTCCCATCATGGTATTAGAAACCGAAAAGATTTGGAGAAATGAAAAAATACATAGCTATATAGTATGTGTGCTCAGTGGATGAGGGACAGTAACAATGTGACAGTACATTCCTAGTTGTAGTCAAAATGCATTACAATAGTAGATTTTTATCACAGCAATTCAAATGAGGGTCATATAAAGGGGAAGAAGGTCCAAAAGAGGTAATATGCCATGTATTATTTAGAGATATGATTAGGAATGTGCCAGAGTACCTGAAAACTTGGAGTGTGTTGTAGGATTTATTAATTTGATTAACTTTTGCTGTCTAGGGTAGACTGGCAGGGAACTCATTTTTTAGGATAGGCCCTAGAAGAACATTTTTGGAGATTATTTGAATAGGCAAATACAAATGGTAACTGAAAATATGAAAGTGAGACTGCAGTGGGGCATACTAGCAGTATATAGATTTCACTAAGTACTGGAAGGGTTTGAGGAACAGGCATATTAAATTAGGAGAATTGGGAGTGATAAAAAAAATAGGAGGGCTGAAAGCAAGACTTTCATAGCTGAGCTGTCACTACGATGCATAAAGGTCTGGTCAGAAATGCTTAGCTCCTAAGGGCAGGCAGGGTAGCAGGGCTTATGGTCATGTAGTCCCAGTTGTCTTAAGGCAGGAATGAATAGCAGGGGGAAACAATGAATGGAAGGAGAAAATACAAGAAGAAAATGAGAGGTGGAAGAAAAAGAAAGGGGAGAGGGAATGGGTAAGGGGGAGGGAATGTGGGTTATAAAAAGAGTAGAGGATAAGATGGTAGAAGCATAGGGGAAAAGATGAGGGGTAAAGTAGAAATCTGGAATGTATAAAGAATATCCAACCATAAGAAAATTACACTGATGTAAAAAACTGTAAGAGAAGGTGGAAAAGTGGGATGAATATGAGAGATTAAGTTTAAGGTAAGACACAAGCTGAGAATAAAGCTGTTTCAAAGATGGAGGCAGAGATGGTTAGGGGAGGATAAAAGGGGTTTATGAAGTGGATGGAGCTGTTGTAGTAGGCAGTGTAAAATACCATGATAGATAGATGGATTATTTACAAGGAAGGATATATGACAAAGAAAGTGAAGCTAGCTGGAAAAGTGTTAGCAATGTAAGAGGGTCGTAGGGTTCTCAGGACTACTTACTCAGGGAATAAGTTGAAATGGGATTGAGTCTGGAGTAATACTAATAGGTGCTACTTCCATGTGACACTGGCACCAGAGAAGGAAAGTGATGTAGGCTATGAGATATAAAGGAAATGATGTAGGCTCTGAGATATAAAGGAAATGCTGTAGGGTCTGAGATATAAAGGAAATGATGTAGGGTCTGAGATATAAAGGAAATGATGTAGGCTCTGAGATATATAGGAAATGATGTAGGGTCTGAGATATAAAGGAAATGATGTAGGCTCTGAGATATAAAGGAAATGATGTAGGGTCTGAGATATAAAGGAAATGATGTAGGCTCTGAGATATAAAGGAAATGATGTAGGGTCTGAGATATAAAGGAAATGATGTAGGCTCTGAGATATAAAGGAAATGATGTAGGGTCTGAGATATAAAGGAAAGTGATGTAGGGTCTGAGATATAAAGGAAAGTGATGTAGGGTCTGAGATATAAAGGAGGCACAGGAGCTGAAAGAAAGAATGAGGATTGGATGGTGACTAGATTCATGAGGAGAAAAGTATTGTGGGGAAGTAAAATACTTTCTTAAGGGATGGAAGTCAGCAGGTAAAAGATTAAATGGATTTGCAGTGAGGAAGTTCATATTACAGTGCTCAGTTAGAAACAGCATAAACAAATTATGCATCTCTAACCATGCACCTTTACGAGTTTATAAGAAGAGGTGGACAAGATTAAGTGGTTCCAAATTGAGGACAGACATGAATAAACTACTAGGGAGAGAGGAGGCAAGAATATTGGTGGTAATTAGACAGATGTTGCAAGAGATCGGGGCAAGGAAAAAGCTATGTTTAAACTGGTGGATAAGCTAAATATCATATTCTGAGACGGTCTTATAAAAGACATAGCAAGGGTTAGAAAAAGACAGGAACAGGAAATGGGTTGGAAAATGAATTAAAGGTAGTTGAAAAGGGAAGGCTGGGGTAAAAGGAAGTATGGTAAAGTAGAGCATATAAGAGAGAAGAAAAAACAAGACTATGGGTAGAGCAAGGTGTTGAAATGTTCAGAAGTGGAGAGAGAACTGACAGGGATGGAGGTTTGGTAAGGGTAGGGAGAGGGACAATAGATGGTGAGGGGAAAAAAAGGAAATGGTGGTTCGATGCTGTTAATAGGAAGATGGAGGTTTTCAGAGACATGAAAGAATAAGGGTCTGACAAGTTTTTAAAGACATTTATGTGTATGAGAAAACAAATTAAGGAGTAGGTGAGGACAGAGAGGACATGAAGAAGGGGAAAATACCTGGAGATAGGACTGAACAGAGCAGCAATATAGGGAACTAATAAACAGGAGGCTGCTGGAGGAGGAATAGACAGTGGGAACGACTATCTGAATACAGGGAATGCAACTAGGCTGGGTGTTTAATTTGCAGAACTTTACAAAACAGTGAAAACAATGGTAGAAGAAGAACTGATTAAGATTAATATGACAGCCGTTATGGAATGAGAATTACCTGAATCTATGGGTAAAACTAGAGTAACAATGTTCTCTGAGACTGAAGGAGAAAGATTGGAGCCAAATAACTATAAGCTTATTACAGTGATTAAGGTGGACGTGAAAATGTAAGTACAAATACTGACAGAAGGGATGGTGGTAGTTGTACTGTAATTCAAGACAGGCAGGTGACTTTTGTTATAGGACTGAAATCAATGGATAAAGCTAAATCTGTTACTGGGTATATGGATAGTAAATATAAGTTAAAGCTCTTTAATGCAGGAATGTTTCAATTTAATTTATCAAATTGGTTTAACATCTTGTGATTATATTTGAGGGTTGTTCAAAGAGATAGCTATAGGACACATACAGGCACTGAATACAGGTGATTTACATGAAAAAGGCAATACAAGAATGGGCAATGAGCCTGCATCAAGAGAAATGAAGACTGATAGAAGGGCAGTAAAGGATACGCTCCATCACCGTTATAATTCCTTATGGTGAAAGAGCTGCTCACTAGATAGATGAGAGTAAAAAAATAAGTGATTCAGAGAAACAAGGGGAAAAGAAGCCCTTCTTTCATTTATGTTCTTATCCTGTACATTGGTACTGATTATGATATGGGAATATGAGATACTCACTTAGATACACCACACCATGATGATGATGAGGGAATATGAGGTACTCACTTAGATACACCACCCCATAATGATGATGAGGGAATATGAGGTACTCACTTAGATACACCACATCATGTTGATAATGAGGGAATAGGAGATACTCACTTAGAAACACCACATTGTGATGATGATGAGGAGGGAATATAAGGTACTCACTTAAATACACCACGCAGTGATGATGATGAGAAGGGAATATGAGGTACTCACATAGCTACACCACACCATGATGATGATGATGAGGATGGAATATGAGATACTGACTTAGATACTCCACATCGTGATGATGATGATGAGGGAATATGAGGTACTCACTTAGATACACCACATTGTGATGATGATGAGGAGGGAATATGAGGTACTCACATAGCTACACCACACCATGATAATGATGATGAGGAGGGAATCTGAGATACTCACTTAGATACACCACACAGTGATGATGATGAGAGAATTTGAGATACCCACTTAGATACACCACACCATAATGACAATAGGGAATATGAGGTACTCACTTAGATACACCACACTGTGATGATGACAAGGGAATATGAGGTACTCAGTTAGATACACCACACAGTGATGATGATGAGGGAATATGAAATACTCAGTTAAATACACCACGCCGTGATGATGATGAGGGAATAGGAGATGGTCAGACAGATACACTGCACCATGATGATGATGAGGGAATATGAGATACCGACTTAGATACACCACGCCGTGATGATGTTGAGGGAATATGAGTTACTCACTTAGATACACCACACTGTGATGATGATGAGGGAATATGAGATACTCACTTAGATACACCACACCATGATGATGACAAGGGAATATGAGATACTCACTTGGATACACTACACAGTGATGATGACAAGGGAATATGAGGTACTCACTTAGATACACCACACAGTGATGATGACAAGGGAATATGAGATACTCACTTAGATGCACCACACAGTGATGATGACAAGGGAATATGAGGCACTCACTTAGATACACCACACAGTGATGATGTTGAGGAAATATGAGATACTCAGATACACCACACCGTGATGATGACAAGGGGATATGAAGTACTCACTTAGATCCACCACTCCGTGATGATGATAAGGGAATACGAGATACTCACTTAGATACACCACATCATGATGATGATGAGGGAATATGAGATACTCAGATACACTACACCATGATGATGACAAGGGAATATGAAGTACTCACTTAGATACAACACACCGTGATGATGACAAGGGAATATGATGTACTCACGTAGATACACCACACTTTGATGATGATGAGGGAATATGAGATATTCACTTGGATACCCCACACTGTGATGATGATGAGGGAATATGAGATACTAACTTAGATACACCATACTATGATGATGAGGAGGGAATATGAGATACTCACTAAGATACAGCACACTGTGATGATGATGAGGGAATATGAGATACTCACTTAGATATACAGCTTCTTCACTGTCTCTCCCACATATAGGTTAGGGATGAAGAGGTTATACAGGTTGACCTAACACTTAAAATAGGGGATGGATGGGAGAAGAAGAAGGAGAAGGAGATACACATCCTGGAGGCATTCAAACTGGAGAGAGTAATCTGGTGGAAACAGGAACAGCTACAGGGAGTGGTGAGGAAATGAAGAATATAAGGGAGGTAGAGGTGGAATAGCTGCAAAATGAGGAGGGATTTCAGACAGCAAAATAGAGAAAATGGAAGGTAACAGCTGGTACAATGTTGTAGACAGATGTGCTGGAGAAGAGGCACCATGAAGGGCTGGATTTATTAAAGAAAAACTTGGCAAAAGAAGGAAAGGGTAAAAGGCAGTGGGATAGTCAGTGGCAAATAGTACAATAGCAATAAATTTGTAGCAGCATAGTATCAAAAGATGAAAATAAAACATCTTTGTTACTATAATCCAGAAACCTGTAGAAGAAAAGGATGGAATGGATATGTAGAATGGTGATTGCAGGGACAATTCATTTATTTATTCACTTAATTACTTTATTTTTCACTCATATTTTTTCTGTTCCCTACCAACAAGCTATCTAGCCTCCACTATGAATATAAATGTTTAGCATCACAAGAATAAGAGCTGTCAAGAGCACAACCATCACTTAGGCATCCATAAGGGTTTTCTTTTTTTTTTTTTGGCTATACCCTACCACCAGCAGCTGATCTGGCTACTTGCAGATGTAAAGAACTACAATACCCTCCCTGTGAGACTGTACATTCAAGCTCATACTTTAAGAAGCCTCCAATGTGGATTGTTAGAAAAATATATATATTCACATATGTGCTGTCCAGAAAATATATTTACATACATGCTGCCTAGGAAAATATATATTTACATATATGCTGCTTAGGAAAATGTGTATTTAAACATTTAGATATATATAAGTTGTGTGGTCAGATATATAGAGAAATGTGTGCTTTAGACAGGAATAAATGTGCCCAAATCCATATGAAGAGCAAAGGTTGAAAAATAGTAATGCATTTAATTCTGTTTTACTAGAATAATAGTAGAAATAAACTGATATTATTGCTTGAAGCATAAGCTGCAGTGTGATTAGAAACTTGGCCTTGGCAGCTCGGCTGGCTCATTTCTGTCAGTAAAGATTATTTTGCAAAGTTAGAAAATAATGAATCTGTGTGCATGTGTATCTTTTTCTGCTTCCACCAGAAGAATGGCCTTGTGCGCACTATCAGAGATAGTGTCCAGCTGGAAAGGGACAAAGAAATGTATTAAAGAGACATTCATCCATTGTATTCGAGCTAATCTAAGAGCCTTGGATTGGCTACATCCTCGGAAGGACATTGTGATTGACCAGGTGCTTTGCAAGGCTGTAATATTCTCATGGGAAAAAGATTTTTGAAAAGCACTATCTCAGCACTTTTTCATAAGTTACTATGATGTAAAGACCCTGTCACTGACCACGTCAGTGAGGTGGGCAAAAGCTGATTGTAAATGATATAAAATGGCAAACACTGCACAAATAAAGTTAGACAAAATTCTGTACAAGTTTGTGTATGGTTTTTTGCCTCCTAATGTACATTAGAGTATAAGATACTTGAGTTCTCCTGCATTACTGTTTGTTATTGACTGACATTGTTTTTGAATGCCAGATGATTTTTACAGTCTGACTCTAACAAATTTATTTAACATTTTGGTCCTTCGAGCCGGAATTCCCTTGGTAAGCTGCAGGTCACAGAGTGCATAAGTGGTAATAAATCTGCGCAAAAAAAGCTGCCAAAAAAAATGGTTCTTCTTAAAGTAAAAAAACCTCCAACTAAATTGTTGTGTGTAAAAAGGCTGTCCACTTTCTAATCTGTGGCTAAAAAGCAAAAAACTGGGCCCCAAAAAAAAAAAACAGTCAAAGCAGGAGGCTCAGGTAAAAAAAATTTCCCTCTTTGTCTTTGTTTTAAATCAAAAACCAGGTTACACTGTGCTATTGCTAAAGTTTGTAATAGCAGGGAGAGAGAGAGTCAAAGTATTGTATCTTAAGTCATAAATCAAAAAATAACAAAGCAAAGTAAACAGTCATTCTAAACACTACTGTAGATATAAAAAAATAAGATACCACGTGGTACAAAAAAAGGGTTACGTAACAGTCTTTTTAAGACATGAAAAATCAGTGCACTAAAAAATCTCAAAATCCGCCCCTAACAAATAATGTAAAGCATATGCAATTGCAGTAAGCAAATAATGTAAAATATTTTGCAAAATGTGTTAACAACTATAAATTTAATAGTAAACTAAATAAACTTTCACTAGTTAAACTCCTTAAACAAGCTTTAATCTAATGCAGGACGTCAGGCAAAAAAAAAACAGCACCAACTAGGCATACCTCAAGCACATAGGTAGATTAAAAAAGCAAATTGTAAAAAAAAAAAAAACAAAAGCTTAAAAAATTCTAAAACATTTTTAGACAACAAAATAAAAGGTCTAACAGACAAAATCTCTAAAAAATAAAAACTTAAAGCAGACTAGACTTGCATTAATTAATGCATACAACAAAAAAATGAGACAGTAAATAAATATTATGCTAAATCATTAAAATGCTTAAAACAACAATTAAAAAATACATTTTTAAAAGGTTGCATTGCCTCTGTTAGTAGTTTTATTACAAAGCATATAATAAATCACTAAACAAGCAGGCTGTAAGCCTTACTTGAGTATGCTAAACGTACTAAAAAACACTTTAATAGTAAAAAAAAAAAAAAAGGCACAAGTCTTCACTGCTGAAGACAGAGCTAAAGTATTTGTATTACAGTCAGGTAAAAAGGACATCTAGCTAGGGACTATAAACAAAATAAAAAAGCAATAACAAAAGATAAAGGAAATGTGGACTGACTATATGATAGTAATAATAACCAAAAATCATCAAAAAAGGTTAATAAACAAAAAAAAAATGTAAATGTAGTAGAGGAAATAAAAAAAAGTACAAACAAATGTAGAAAATAAAAATAAAAATAAAATTTTAAATTTAGCATTGTTAAGCCTAGAGCTCTACCTAGCAAATACAAAACCAGAAGTAACACTTCTGGTAAAAAAAAAAAAGGTCAAATTCCTGTGTGACTCAAAAGCGTCACAGACTTTAATACACCCCTCCAAGTTACCAAAACATTCTAAATCACCTAATTATATATTAGTAAAAGCAGCAAATAAACAGCTATACAAAAAAACACTTTTCCATAATATAGCAATAACTAACCCTGTTTCAGGTATGACTCAAAAAAGTAAAATTGTAGTTTCTGCAAAAATATCCAGTAAACTTACTGGAAAAAAACCTTGTGCAAATATTTGGCATAGCAGTAGTTCCTACCATGCAGGGTATAAAAGCACAAAAACAAATAAATGCTCTTGTGGTATAATCAAAGGGTAAAGCCTATTATTGGTACAGCCAGGACCTAGTTATAATTGGTCCAGGGGCAGTAACCAAAAAACTAATAAACGTAGCCATCAGTAAGGTACCCTCCCTTAACACTAATCAGCAGCACTTGTTACATTGTACTCCATACTACTGTAGCACACCAAAACCTAATAAAAAATATAAGTAAAAATCCTGCTGACAAATTAATATTACAAACTTTATGCTAAAATACTAAAAAAAACAGTGTAGTAAGCTGTTCATTACCTCAAGAGTTCATAAAATTGTATAAGTCCAATAAACTGCCACATGTCAGCTTAACAAAAAACAAAAGTGTTAAATGGGCAGACTTAAAAAAAAAAGGTAACAAAATAAAAAAACAGACTAATTTAAAAATGTCAAGACAAAAAATATAAAAACAAAACTAAATTAGTTGACACAGACACATACAGCTGTACACTTACAATCTAGTAAAAACAGCTAATTAGCATTTTTATTAAAAAAAAGAGACCTTGTGTAAAATTCCAACAACTCTGTGGTCAACAGGCAAGTTAAATGTAGGGCTTATTCAAGCAGCAAGACCAGTTACAATTACCCCAAAGTCAGCTTTTAAACCACAAAAAAGACAATACATTTAAAAAAAAAATGCAAAAGTAAAAATTAAGCCTATAATAAGCAGCATTACTCAAAAAAAAAGTACTGATAAAATCTCCTGATTCACCATGTAATACACCCCTATTTCCTGTTAAAAAAAGCAAACAAAAAATGGCAAATGGTACAAAATTTATAAGCTGTAAATAATGCAGTAATACCTAGAGCACCCACGGTGCCAAACCCACATACCTTGTTAAATGATTTAAAGCCACAACAAAAGTATTTTACTGTGGTAGATATAAGCAATACTTTCTTTTCAATACCTATATATCCTAATAGTCAATATTGGTTTACATTTACATTTCAGGGTAAAAGGTATACATATACTCGACTACCACAGGGATATTGTAAAAGCCCAATAATATTTGCACAAAAAATAGCTAGCAACCTGGCAGAGTCTACCCCACCAAAAAGTAGTCAAATTTTACTTTATGTAAATAACATCTTGCTAACAGCACCCAGCAACAGTGCAGGGTAAATACAGTAGCATTGTTAAAATTTTTAGTAATACAAAAACACAAAGTAAACAAAAGTAAGTTACAACTTTAAAAAAAAAACACAGGTTAAATACCTGGGATATGTGATATTCAATAAAGGTAAAATACTAAATAAAAAAAAAAAAAAAAAAAAAAAAAAACAGCAATTTTGCAAGCACCCAAACCAACAACTAAAAAAAAAATAATGTCTTTTCTTAGGTACAACTAATTTTTGTTAAAACTGGGTACCAAATTATTTTACAATAAAAAACAAAAGCAGAAATGGCTTTCTGCAGGTTAAAGCAGTTAATAGCTTCTTCATTAGTTTTAAGACTTCCAAGTTATCACAAACGTTTTTTTTTAGACCATAAATTGTAAGCAATGGTACATGACATCAGTATTAAAGCAACAACATAAAAATAAGCAATGTCCCATAAGCTTACTATTCATCACAGTTAGGCCCAGTGGTGCAACCTTTGCCTCACTGTGTACAAGCAATAGTTGCAGCAGCAATGGCAGTACAGGCTTCAGCCTCAGTGGTGTTATTCCACCCTCTCACATTAAAAATGCCTCATGCAGTTGCAATAATTCTGCTACAAAAAAAAGTTGCATACCTTTCTCCTGCTAAACATCTTTCATGTATAACCATACTGCTGAGTCAACCTCATATAAACAGTTAGCTTTACCTAAACAAAATCTTACAAATATGCCCTTAAATAATGCTGAGGTAACATATTACGTAAATAGCTCATGCAAAAGGGGTCCTACAAAAAAAAATCTGGTGGGGTATGCAGTAGTTACAGACACTAAAAATCTAAAAGCACAAACTTTGCCACACAACTTGTATGCTCAAGCAGCAAAACTAGTAGTTTTAACAAAAGCATGTATTTTAGTAAAAGGCAAAAAAAAGTAAACATATATACTGATAATCAGTATGCTTTTTCTACAGTGCATGTGTTTGCACAACAATAAAAATAGAGGATGATTACATCCAGTAAAAACCTATTAATCATGCGCAATTTATTTTAAAGCTATTAAAATCTATTCAGTTGCCTACCAAAGTAGCTATTTATAAATGTGTAGCTCATACAAAACAACAAAATAAAATTTCAAAAGGTAATGCACGAGCTGATGCAGCTGCAAAGCAAGCAGCCTCAGACTCAAAAACTTTATTTTTAAATAAAAAATTACAACCCTTTAAAATTTTAAATTTAAACATGTTAAAAACAATACAAATGCTTACTACAAAAGCAAAAAAACAAAACTGGGTAAAACAAGGTGCAATTTTTAAAAATAGACTGTACATTTCCAAAAAAAAAAAAAAAAAAAAACAATATTACCGTCTAATTTATTTAAATATGCAGCTTTGTTGAGCCATGGGCAGAGCCATGTCTCAACAGGGGGGATGGTACAGTTAGTAAATAAAATATTCCAAACATATGGATACATAAATTATACAATAAAATTTTGTGCAGCTTGTCATACTTGTAACAAGCACCATGCACAAGGAGCATTTAAAAACAAGCAAGGGAGTTTCCCTACACCATCATATCCATTCCATACTATTTGTATGGACTTCATAGAGTTGAATAAATGTGAAGGAAAGAAATACTGTTTAGTGATCATAGATATGTTTTCAAAATGGGTAGAAGCTTTTCCAACCAGGAATCCAAATGCAGCAACAGTGGCAAAGGCCCTAGTAAAGGAAATAATTCCTAGATTTGGCATACCGGAAAGAATCTATAGTGGCAATGGGACACATTTTGTCAATCAGACAATTCAACAACTTGGGAGATTTTTGGGATTTCCTTAAGAATCACTGTGCTTACCACCCACAGTCAGCAGGACTGGTGGAGAGGTACAATGGGATTTTAAAAAACAAGTTAAGGAAGTTAATGAGTGAGACTCAGAAGAATTGGATTTGCTGTTTACCTCTAGCATTGCTGAGCATGAAAACAGTAACAAATGTAAAGGGTTTGATCCTTTGAAGTAGTACTTGGAAGGGCATATTATGTGCCTCAGTAAAAAGCTCTCATGCCTGCAGAGCTGGAGGCTGACAGTTCACTAGCTAATTATATAAAGAAACTGTTAATAAATAAATCTGTTTTGCAGTTTAACTCTTTTCAGACAAAAAAATTTTCAGCTAAATAAGAACTTTGTGACTGATACACAAGGGCAAAATGGCCAAGAGTAAAGCAAACAAAAAAGCAGAGCAACCCAAAACTATTGCATAATTATTTTGTTAACTGTGCATTTGTTGACTATAAGTGTGACAATTTTTCTCTTATTGTGGTTTTTCCTGCACTCAACCACACAAGTGAAAGTGAGAAGACGTGATAAACTGTTTATAGACTGGCATCCAAACTTTAACACATACCTGACCATGAAGCTTGTGCATACAAAAACTATGCACATTTCAAATTGCTGGGTTTGTACAGCTATACCAACAGCATATAAAAGACTGTAATGTCCACTGTCCCTCTGGGGATAAAATGAGACTTTGAAAAGTTTTTTTATACAGAAACTGTGAAATCACAGGACAAAATTGCTTTATTTTTACCTGTCACACAAAAAGGAGTTGTATGTTTCTACAAAAGTAATACCCTCCAGGTGGGCTGGAGTAATGGTAATATAACAATGTCTTATAAATGTTACATTAAAGTCAAAAGTGGGGGTACTGTTTGTGATACTAACCATGATTCATATCTGAGTTCAATAAAAAACTACATTAAATGCAGTATGTGACAATCCAGTCTTAACTAAGCAATTGTCTATTAAGAATAGAAAAATGTTTCATGCAGGGATAACACGTATTAGTACCAAAGTAATGATTTTATTTGTGGAAAAAAGGCATATAAATGGTTACCTGAAAATTGGTCTGGCAGTTGTTTTTTGGGTTATCTGGTTTCAGCAATAAGACATACTGCAGAATTACCTTTGGGTAAGATACGAAACGTAAGGAAAACAGCTCGAAAATCTGAAGGTCCAGTAAAAAAAAAACCTGTAAATCCAGTTGGTAAAATCGAAGCTGGTTAAAAAGGCCATAATTCAGTGAAAGACAAAAGTAAATTGACTCATATGAACTTGGGCAACAGTGTTATATCCAGGGCAGGAATACCACCAGCCTATGGAGCAGTCAAATCGATCTGGGAGCTGAGAAAGCTGTCAAAAAGTCATGAGCAATGCAACTTTTCCACCCTAAAATTGGTGACTAATAAACTGAATGCAATAAAACTGTTGTGCTACAAAATCGAATGGCTCTTTACTTCACCCTAGCGGCAAGAGGTGGTACAAAAAAAAATGCTGTGCACATTCCAGACAACCAACATGAAATCAATGACCACCTAGAGGTAATTCAGCAAGTATCAGCAATGACTAAACCAGGCCCAAACCCACTGACGGACTTTTTCCAGAATCTGTTTGGGGGGGTGGGGTTCCATCCTATTAAACATTTAATTGCTATTTGTGTGGGTATACTCCTAATAGGAGCATGTGTTTACTGTGAAATTCCCTGCATGAAAAGATTAATCAAAAATTTGTTGATATATCTGCTACTGAAACTTTTACCAAAGTGTTGAAATTAAAAGATTAATTTCAAATGATGCTTTTTCTAAAATATAAAACCAATGACTAACTTAGCTGAAAGTCCTTGAAAGGAAAAGGCTAAGGAATGAAATGATACTGTTTATGTTTCAAATAAAATGAAATGCATTAACAGGAGGGAGAATGTTAGAAAATATATATATTCACATATGTGCTGCCCAGAAAATATATTTACATACATGCTGCCTAGGAAAATATATATTTACATATATGCTGCTTAGGAAAATGTGTATTCAAACATTCAGATATATATAAGTTGTGTGGTCAGATATATAGAGAAATGTGTGCTTTAGACAGGAATAAATGTGCCCAAATCCATATGAAGAGCAAAGGTTGAAAAATAGTAATGCATTTAATTCTGTTTTACTAGAATAATAGTAGAAATAAACTCGCATATTATTGCTTGAAGCATAAGCTGCAGTGTGATTAGAAACTTGGCCTTGGCAGCTCGGCTGGCTCATTTCTGTCAGTAAAGATTATTTTGCAAAGTTAGAAAATAATGAATCTGTGTGCATGTGTATCTTTTCCTGCTTCCACCAAAAGAATGGCCTTGTGCACTATCAGAGATAGTGTCCAGCTGGAAAGGACAAAGAAATGTATTAAAGAGACATTCATCCATTGTATTCGAGCTAATCTAAGAGCCTTGGATTGGCTACATCCTCGGAAGGACATTGTGATTGACCAGGTGCTTTGCAAGGCTGTAATATTCTCATGGGAAAAAGATTTTTGAAAAGCACTATCTCAGCACTTTTTCATAAGTTACTATGATGTAAAGACCCTGTCACTGACCACGTCAGTGAGGTGGGCAAAAGCTGATTGTAAATGATATAAAATGGCAAACACTGCACAAATAAAGTTAGACAAAATTCTGTACAAGTTTGTGTATGGTTTTGCCTCTAATGTACATTAGAGTATAAGATACTTGAGTTCTCCTGCATTACTGTTTGTTATTGACTGACATTGTTTTTGAATGCCAGATGATTTTTACAGTCTGACTCTAACAAATTTATTTAACATTTTGGTCCTTGAGCGGAATTCCCTTGGTAAGCTGCAGGTCACAGAGTGCATAAGTGGTAATAAATCTGCGCAAAAAAAGCTGCCAAAAAAAATGGTTCTTCTTAAAGTAAAAACCTCCAACTAAATTGTTGTGTGTAAAAGGCTGTCCACTTTCTAATCTGTGGCTAAAAGCAAAAAACTGGGCCCCAAAAAAAAAAAACAGTCAAAGCAGGAGGCTCAGGTAAAAAAAATTTCCCTCTTTGTCTTTGTTTTAAATCAAAAACCAGGTTACACTGTGCTATTGCTAAAGTTTGTAATAGCAGGGAGAGAGAGAGTCAAAGTATTGTATCTTAAGTCATAAATCAAAAAATAACAAAGCAAAGTAAACAGTCATTCTAAACACTACTGTAGATATAAAAAAATAAGATACCACGTGGTACAAAAAAAGGGTTACGTAACAGTCTTTTTAAGACATGAAAAATCAGTGCACTAAAAAATCTCAAAATCCGCCCCTAACAAATAATGTAAAGCATATGCAATTGCAGTAAGCAAATAATGTAAAATATTTTGCAAAATGTGTTAACAACTATAAATTTAATAGTAAACTAAATAAACTTTCACTAGTTAAACTCCTTAAACAAGCTTTAATCTAATGCAGGACGTCAGGCAAAAAAAAAACAGCACCAACTAGGCATACCTCAAGCACATAGGTAGATTAAAAAAGCAAATTGTAAAAAAAAAAAAACAAAAGCTTAAAAAATTCTAAAACATTTTTAGACAACAAAATAAAAGGTCTAACAGACAAAATCTCTAAAAAATAAAAACTTAAAGCAGACTAGACTTGCATTAATTAATGCATACAACAAAAAAATGAGACAGTAAATAAATATTATGCTAAATCATTAAAATGCTTAAAACAACAATTAAAAAATACATTTTTAAAAGGTTGCATTGCCTCTGTTAGTAGTTTTATTACAAAGCATATAATAAATCACTCAAGCCTTACTTGAGTATGCTAAACGTACTAAAAAACACTTTAATAGTAAAAAAAAAAAAAAAGGCACAAGTCTTCACTGCTGAAGACAGAGCTAAAGTATTTGTATTACAGTCAGGTAAAAAGGACATCTAGCTAGGGACTATAAACAAAATAAAAAAGCAATAACAAAAGATAAAGGAAATGTGGACTGACTATATGATAGTAATAATAACCAAAAATCATCAAAAAAGGTTAATAAACAAAAAAAAAATGTAAATGTAGTAGAGGAAATAAAAAAAAGTACAAACAAATGTAGAAAATAAAAATAAAAATAAAATTTTAAATTTAGCATTGTTAAGCCTAGAGCTCTACCTAGCAAATACAAAACCAGAAGTAACACTTCTGGTAAAAAAAAAAAAGGTCAAATTCCTGTGTGACTCAAAGCGTCACAGACTTTAATACACCTCAAGTTACCAAAACATTCTAAATCACCTAATTATATATTAGTAAAAGCAGCAAATAAACAGCTATACAAAAAAACACTTTTCCATAATATAGCAATAACTAACCCTGTTTCAGGTATGACTCAAAAAAGTAAAATTGTAGTTTCTGCAAAAATATCCAGTAAACTTACTGGAAAAAAACCTTGTGCAAATATTTGGCATAGCAGTAGTTCCTACCATGCAGGGTATAAAAGCACAAAAACAAATAAATGCTCTTGTGGTATAATCAAAGGGTAAAGCCTATTATTGGTACAGCCAGGACCTAGTTATAATTGGTCCAGGGGCAGTAACCAAAAAACTAATAAACGTAGCCATCAGTAAGGTACCCTCCCTTAACACTAATCAGCAGCACTTGTTACATTGTACTCCATACTACTGTAGCACACCAAAACCTAATAAAAAATATAAGTAAAAATCCTGCTGACAAATTAATATTACAAACTTTATGCTAAAATACTAAAAAAAACAGTGTAGTAAGCTGTTCATTACCTCAAGAGTTCATAAAATTGTATAAGTCCAATAAACTGCCACATGTCAGCTTAACAAAAAACAAAAGTGTTAAATGGGCAGACTTAAAAAAAAAAGGTAACAAAATAAAAAAACAGACTAATTTAAAAATGTCAAGACAAAAAATATAAAAACAAAACTAAATTAGTTGACACAGACACATACAGCTGTACACTTACAATCTAGTAAAAACAGCTAATTAGCATTTTTATTAAAAAAAAAAAAGAGACCTTGTGTAAAATTCCAACAACTCTGTGGTCAACAGGCAAGTTAAATGTAGGGCTTATTCAAGCAGCAAGACCAGTTACAATTACCCCAAAGTCAGCTTTTAAACCACAAAAAAGACAATACATTTTAAAAAAAAATGCAAAAGTAAAAATTAAGCCTATAATAAGCAGCATTACTCAAAAAAAAAGTACTGATAAAATCTCCTGATTCACCATGTAATACACCCCTATTTCCTGTTAAAAAAAGCAAACAAAAAATGGCAAATGGTACAAAATTTATAAACTGTAAATAATGCAGTAATACCTAGAGCACCTACGGTGCCAAACCCACATACCTTGTTAAATAATTTAAAGCCACAACAAAAGTATTTTACTGTGGTAGATATAAGCAATACTTTCTTTTCAATACCTATATATCCTAATAGTCAATATTGGTTTACATTTACATTTCAGGGTAAAAGGTATACATATACTCGACTACCACAGGGATATTGTAAAAGACCAATAATATTTGCACAAAAATAGCTAGCAACCTGGCAGAGTCTACCCCACCAAAAGTAGTCAAATTTTACTTTATGTAAATAACATCTTGCTAACAGCACCCAGCAACAGTGCAGGGTAAATACAGTAGCATTGTTAAAATTTTTAGTAATACAAAAACACAAAGTAAACAAAAGTAAGTTACAACTTTAAAAAAAAAACACAGGTTAAATACCTGGGATATGTGATATTCAATAAAGGTAAAATACTAAATAAAAAAAAAAAAAAAAAAAAAAAACAGCAATTTTGCAAGCACCCAAACCAACAACTAAAAAAAAAATAATGTCTTTCTTAGGTACAACTAATTTTGTTAAACTGGGTACCAAATTATTTTACAATAAAACAAAAGCAGAAATGGCTTTCTGCAGGTTAAAGCAGTTAATAGCTTCTTCATTAGTTTTAAGACTTCCAAGTTATCACAAACGTTTTTAGACCATAAATTGTAAGCAATGGTACATGACATCAGTATTAAAGCAACAACATAAAAATAAGCAATGTCCCATAAACACTATTCATCACAGTTAGGCCCAGTGGTGCAACCTTTGCCTCACTGTGTACAAGCAATAGTTGCAGCAGCAATGGCAGTACAGGCTTCAGCCTCAGTGGTGTTATTCCACCCTCTCACATTAAAAATGCCTCATGCAGTTGCAATAATTCTGCTACAAAAAAAAGTTGCATACCTTTCTCCTGCTAAACATCTTTCATGTATAACCATACTGCTGAGTCAACCTCATATAAACAGTTAGCTTTACCTAAACAAAATCTTACAAATATGCCCTTAAATAATGCTGAGGTAACATATTACGTAAATAGCTCATGCAAAAGGGGTCCTACAAAAAAAAATCTGGTGGGGTATGCAGTAGTTACAGACACTAAAAATCTAAAAGCACAAACTTTGCCACACAACTTGTATGCTCAAGCAGCAAAACTAGTAGTTTTAACAAAAGCATGTATTTTAGTAAAAGGCAAAAAAAGTAAACATATATACTGATAATCAGTATGCTTTTTCTACAGTGCATGTGTTTGCACAACAATAAAAAAATAGAGGGATGATTACATCCAGTAAAAAACCTATTAATCATGCGCAATTTATTTTAAAGCTATTAAAATCTATTCAGTTGCCTACCAAAGTAGCTATTTATAAATGTGTAGCTCATACAAAACAACAAAATAAAATTTCAAAAGGTAATGCACGAGCTGATGCAGCTGCAAAGCAAGCAGCCTCAGACTCAAAAACTTTATTTTTAAATAAAAAATTACAACCCTTTAAAATTTTAAATTTAAACATGTTAAAAACAATACAAATGCTTACTACAAAAGCAAAAAAACAAAACTGGGTAAAACAAGGTGCAATTTTTAAAAATAGACTGTACATTTCCAAAAAAAAAAAAAAAAAAAAACAATATTACCGTCTAATTTATTTAAATATGCAGCTTTGTTGAGCCATGGGCAGAGCCATGTCTCAACAGGGGGGATGGTACAGTTAGTAAATAAAATATTCCAAACATATGGATACATAAATTATACAATAAAATTTTGTGCAGCTTGTCATACTTGTAACAAGCACCATGCACAAGGAGCATTTAAAACAAGCAAGGAGTTTCCTACACCATCATATCCATTCCATACTATTTGTATGGACTTCATAGAGTTGAATAAATGTGAAGGAAAGAAATACTGTTTAGTGATCATAGATATGTTTTCAAAATGGGTAGAAGCTTTTCCAACCAGGAATCCAAATGCAGCAACAGTGGCAAAGGCCCTAGTAAAGGAAATAATTCCTAGATTTGGCATACCGGAAAGAATCTATAGTGGCAATGGGACACATTTTGTCAATCAGACAATTCAACAACTTGGGAGATTTTTTTGGGATTTCCTTAAGGAATCACTGTGCTTACCACCCACAGTCAGCAGGACTGGTGGAGAGGTACAATGGGATTTTAAAAAAACAAGTTAAGGAAGTTAATGAGTGAGACTCAGAAGAATTGGATTTGCTGTTTACGTCTAGCATTGCTGAGCATGAAAACAGTAACAAATGTAAAGGGTTTGATCCCCTTTGAAGTAGTACTTGGAAGGGCATATTATGTGCCTCAGTAAAAAGCTCTCATGCCTGCAGAGCTGGAGGCTGACAGTTCACTAGCTAATTATATAAAGAAACTGTTAATAAATAAATCTGTTTTGCAGTTTAACTCTTTTTCAGACAAAAAAATTTTCAGCTAAATAAGAACTTTGTGACTGATACACAAGGGCAAAATGGCCAAGAGTAAAGCAAACAAAAAAGCAGAGCAACCCAAAAACTATTGCATAATTATTTTGTTAACTGTGCATTTGTTGACTATAAGTGTGACAATTTTTCTCTTATTGTGGTTTTTCCCTGCACTCAACCACACAAGTGAAAGTGAGAAGACGTGATAAACTGTTTATAGACTGGCATCCAAACTTTAACACATACCTGACCATGAAGCTTGTGCATACAAAAACTATACACATTTCAAATTGCTGGGTTTGTACAGCTATACCAACAGCATATAAAAGACTGTAATGTCCACTGTCCCTCTGGGGATAAAATGAGACTTTGAAAAGTTTTTTTATACAGAAACTGTGAAATCACAGGACAAAATTGCTTTATTTTTACCTGTCACACAAAAAGGAGTTGTATGTTTCTACAAAAGTAATACCCTCCAGGTGGGCTGGAGTAATGGTAATATAACAATGTCTTATAAATGTTACATTAAAGTCAAAAGTGGGGGTACTGTTTGTGATACTAACCATGATTCATATCTGAGTTCAATAAAAACTACATTAAATGCAGTATGTGACAATCCAGTCTTAACTAAGCAATTGTCTATTAAGAATAGAAAAATGTTTCATGCAGGGATAACACGTATTAGTACCAAAGTAATGATTTTATTTGTGGAAAAAAGGCATATAAATGGTTACCTGAAAATTGGTCTGGCAGTTGTTTTTTGGGTTATCTGGTTTCAGCAATAAGACATACTGCAGAATTACCTTTGGGTAAGATACGTAAGGAAAACAGCTCGAAAATCTGAAGGTCCAGTAAAAAAAAAACCTGTAAATCCAGTTGGTAAAATCGAAGCTGGTTAAAAAGGCCATAATTCAGTGAAAGACAAAAGTAAATTGACTCATATGAACTTGGGCAACAGTGTTATATCCAGGGCAGGAATACCACCAGCCTATGGAGCAGTCAAATCGATCTGGGAGCTGAGAAAGCTGTCAAAAAGTCATGAGCAATGCAACTTTTTCCACCCTAAAATTGGTGACTAATAAACTGAATGCAATAAAAACTGTTGTGCTACAAAATCGAATGGCTCTTTACTTCACCCTAGCGGCAAGAGGTGGTACGAAAAAATGCTGTCGTACATTCCAGACAACCAACATGAAATCAATGACCACCTAGAGGTAATTCAGCAAGTATCAGCAATGACTAAACCAGGCCCAAACCCACTGACGGACTTTTTCCAGAATCTGTTTGGGGGGGGTGGGGTTCCATCCTATTAAACATTTAATTGCTATTTGTGTGGGTATACTCCTAATAGGAGCATGTGTTTACTGTGAAATTCCCTGCATGAAAAGATTAATCAAAAATTTGTTGATATATCTGCTACTGAAACTTTTTACCAAAGTGTTGAAATTAAAAGATTAATTTCAAATGATGCTTTTTCTAAAATATAAAACCAATGACTAACTTAGCTGAAAGTCCTTGAAAGGAAAAGGCTAAGGAATGAAATGATACTGTTTATGTTTCAAATAAAATGAAATGCATTAACAGGAGGGAGAATGTTAGAAAAATATATATATTCACATATGTGCTAGAAAATATATTTACATACATGCTGCCTAGGAAAATATATATTTACATATATGCTGCTTAGGAAAATGTGTATTCAAACATTCAGATATATATAAGTTGTGTGGTCAGATATATAGAGAAATGTGTGCTTTAGACAGGAATAAATGTGCCCAAATCCATATGAAGAGCAAAGGTTGAAAAATAGTAATGCATTTAATTCTGTTTTACTAGAATAATAGTAGAAATAAACTCGCATATTATTGCTTGAAGCATAAGCTGCAGTGTGATTAGAAACTTGGCCTTGGCAGCTCGGCTGGCTCATTTCTGTCAGTAAAGATTATTTTGCAAAGTTAGAAAATAATGAATCTGTGTGCATGTGTATCTTTTCCTGCTTCCACCAGAAGAATGGCCTTGTGTGCACTATCAGAGATAGTGTCCAGCTGGAAAGGGACAAAGAAATGTATTAAAGAGACATTCATCCATTGTATTCGAGCTAATCTAAGAGCCTTGGATTGGCTACATCCTCGGAAGGACATTGTGATTGACCAGGTGCTTTGCAAGGCTGTAATATTCTCATGGGAAAAGATTTTTGAAAAGCACTATCTCAGCACTTTTTCATAAGTTACTATGATGTAAAGACCCTGTCACTGACCACGTCAGTGAGGTGGGCAAAAGCTGATTGTAAATGATATAAAATGGCAAACACTGCACAAATAAAGTTAGACAAAATTCTGTACAAGTTTGTGTATGGTTTTTTGCCTCCTAATGTACATTAGAGTATAAGATACTTGAGTTCTCCTGCATTACTGTTTGTTATTGACTGACATTGTTTTTGAATGCCAGATGATTTTTACAGTCTGACTCTAACAAATTTATTTAACATGGATCTTGCTTGGCAAAGCCAGATACACATTTCCAGCCCATTTCCTGTATTCTATGCATCTCTGTCTCTCTCCATTAGGTGCCAGTTCTGCAACAGGCTAGATGGTCTCCCTGCCTGCAGAATGAGCATGCCATCACTGATCATTCACTCCCACTCTGCCTTATTGGATGCCTCTGTCCTTGGGTCACTAATTTTTCCTGGTTCCTCTGGTTCACAATCAGGGACTTATTCCTGTGCAACACAGAGTTTATTCAGGGTGGGATAATTCATAAATTCTGAGACTGTGAGGGGGAATGACTTGTGTGATGGAAAAGAATGGAGGATTAGAAACCACCAAGCGAAGCTGGAGAAGGTATGTAATGTTCGCTTGACACAAGTTGCTACTGGGTTAACACAAGGTCCTGGTACAGCAAACCTATAAATATATATATATATATATATATATATATATATATATATATATATATATATATATACACACACATATATATATATATATATATATATATATAGATATATATACATATATATATATATATATATATATATATATATATATGTATATATATATGTGTGTGTGTGTGTGTGTCTGTGTAACTATATAAAATTTATGCTATAAAGGAAGATCTGAGTGATAGTTAACAGCCAAAGTTCATTATGAAACATTGTTCATGTTAAAATACAATGATTAAAAAGTATATGTAGACAGATGATTCATAGGCAACATTTGCCACAGCAAAAATTTATATTTCATCATCCTCAGTATAGAAATAGTTTGCAAACTTTATGAGTAATACAAGCAAACATTATAAGTTTTGATTATTTTCAGAATAAACATGCACATGACAGAAGTCTTTAGCTTGACAAATACACTTTAAGGAAGGCTGTTTCTATTAAATTCATCTTTCTGCTAAGATATAATATGAAGCAAAGCACATAGGTAATGAGCTAAGGTCATGACTGAAAGGTGGAAGATATGTCAATAGTAATAACAGAAGATTTGGGAAGTCTAAGACATAAGAAGTAGGGAACAGCAGGACCAGGACAGTAAGTGACAGTTAGAAAGAAGAGACTAAGTCACAGACTGTGTAGTAATCTGTTGAAAGTTTAAGAGAGTTGTGAAGGGAATGAATAAAGCACCAAATGAGAGGTAGACAAAACAGTGAATTGAAGAGTTGTAGCTGGTAAGGAGAAGGTCGACTGATATGATATACAAGGAAGAGATTAGAAGTGAATCAGGATGTTAACATAACCATGGCTAATCCGGTTGGTAAAGTATGCTGGCTGACTGGTACTGCGTGTCCACCATATGACTCCATAACTACAGGTCCAGTTGTTATAAAAATATATTTTGGGAGTCCTAAAATGTAGTTTTCATAATAAACTGAACTATGTTTGAGGCTGTTATAGCTGAGCACTCTTATGTAATATGGATACAATAACAACAGATGAGTAGTGGTAGATATTTATCATAGCAATCTGCTGCATGCCAGAGAAAGTCTTGCATCATGTAGCTGCAATACACTGCAATGTAGTCAGTTCAACATAGCTATATTTATCTAGTGTTTCAATGTTTTAAGTTTAGGATTTCACACTGTAATATCTACCAGGATCCATTTGTGAAGATACCGCTTAAAAAGACTGCTAAGCAATTCTTCTTTTAAGTTCTGCCATAATTATTTTTAGTTATTTATTTATTTTGTTTGTTTACCGGGAAGCCGTGGTGGTACAGCGGTAGCATTGTCACCTCACAGCAAGAGGTTCTCCCATTTGATTCTCGGCTGGAGCGCCTTCTGTGTGGAGTCTGCATGTCCTCCCCGCAGTCGAGTGGCATTCAAAAGACATGCGTAAATGGGCATGCCTTCATTGAAGGTTGGGCATCAAGCTGGCACCTCAGCATTGTAAAAATCTACTGCCAATCATTAGCGGACCAGAGTTCCGCTGTGGCAACCCCTAACTGGGAAAAGCCGAAAGAAGAACAACATTTTGTTTGTTTACCGGGTAATGTCCAACTGGGCCCACATGCCTGTCAGAATAAAGCTGATGGGATACACTACAGCAACAGAGATACAGAGATAACAAAAGTCATACTTCCATTTTTTTGCAAACATCATGCTAAATGCTATGGTAGGACGGCAGTATTGGACATCAGTAGTACAATGCTGGACTACATTAAACAGGAGGCAAAAAAAGGGATATGGTCATGTAGTAAGAGGCTATTATGGGAAAAGAAACCACTATTCTAGCTAAGGATAAGAGACAATCAAAGAGAAGAAGAATGCCATTAGAATGATAGGGTGTAAGACTAGATTACTATGAGAAAAGGACTACAAGAATCATATAAAACAGCATCAAATCTTACTTGGTTTGTCAGAATAGGCACTTGAGAAATAGATTGAAAGTGGACTGAAGATTAGATTTGGCATCAAATAAACTTTCCATGCTGTAACCAGTCCTGCTTACTTTAGTTGTGTCTAGTGTCACAGTAGGGCTGGGTAGCATTATCAACCTAATCTGAGACTGCCATACCTCAGAGTAAATGTATGTATTTATTTATTTATTTTACATTTGTTAACCGGGTTAGTCCAGCTGAGCATTAGCTCGTTTTCAGTGGCGACCCGAGGAGAAAAGCACCGCAATCAGTATTAACATTTTACATAAAGTCAGCAAAAAAATTGCATTGGCAGCTAAAACAATTAGCTAGAGAAATAACATTTTACAATAAAATTCTACAGAAAACAGTTGGGTACAATTGTTAGAGATCAAACTGCAAAAAGCATTTACAACAAATCATACAGAAAAGCAGTAGAGTACAATGTCAGAATTTTTACATCAAAAACTTAGGTACAATGTCAATGTAGGGAAAACAGTGTTCATTATTTCTAAGTAGTTATATACAGTATAGGTACAGATGGAGTAGTAAGGTAATGTAGAGGTTAAGCAATGAGACAGAGAGGTAGATGGATATTAAGACAGACAGTGGAAGAGAAAGGAGGGATGAGAGACAAGCTAGGCTTAGGCAGTTTCAGGGAGGATTACTACAATGGCAGTACCATTTATTTATTAGGTATTCCTGAGTGGCTAGTTTGAAATGCTTTGTTTGGTCAAGGGACCTAATTTCTAGGGATAGTTGGTTCCAAGTTGTAGTAGGGTTATAGTTATAGAGTAAACACCCTGATTTGGTTTTGGGTTTATAGAACTGTAGGAAGTCTTGGTCTGAGCTATGTAATGTCCTGGTTGGGGAATATTTAGTTATAACTGATTGAAGGCTAGGGCAGAAAGATGGTAGCTAGAGGATGGAGTTGATAATTAACAGTTGCTGTTGTAGCAGCAAATGAGGGAATTCGAGCCACTGCAATTGTTTAAGAGATAGGCAATAGTGTGACTTATAGGTTTGGTTTGCAGCAAATCTGGCAACTTTATTATACATACTTTCAAGTCTGGTTATGAGTGTGGTGTTAAGATTTGTGTATAATTGAGAGCTATAAAGGAGGGTGGGAAGAAGAAATGCATGGGAGGGAGTTATTCTGGCTGAGTTGGTTAAATGTCTTTTGTTTCGGTAAAGGAGTCTGAGTTTCTGGTGAGTCTTTTTGATAGAGGTGGTGATTTAGAGATCAAATTTAAGCTGATCATCTATTATGACTCCTAGCAGTTTAGTGCCATGGTCAGAGGTAATGACAGTGTTATTGCTAGATAGGATGGAAAATGTTGTTTTGAGATTGATGAGGTTTTTTGGGAGGAAGAGTAGGAGCTTAGTTTTTTTAGGGTTAAGAATTAATTTGTTGTCACAAAGCCATGTCTCTATGTTGTTGAATGATGCTTGGGTAGTAGAGTGGAGGTCAGATGGATTGCCAGCAATGGTGATGACTGTAGAATCATCAGCATATTGTACAAGTGTGGAGATGGGAGAAGAAGTGTAAAGTAGGTTGGTGAAAATATTGAAGAGCAGTGGCCCCAGTATGGCTCCTTGGGGGACACCCATTGGGATGCTTGGAGGGGGAGAAAGAGCAGAGTGCCATTTAACAGCTTGCTGGAGGTTAGAGAGATAGCTTCAAAACCAGGATATGGTGGGAGGAGAGAATCTTAGGTGAGAGAGTTTTTCTAGGAGGAGGGGATGGGAGACAGTGTCAAAGGCTTTGGACAGGTCGAGGAACAGACATGAGACTAGTTTATTATTGTCACGGGCCAGTGATACAGTATTAATGAAAGATATTAGTGCAGTTGTAGTTCTGAGTTTGGGACAAAATCCATGCTGTGTGTGTGTTAGAAGGTTCTGTTGGAGAAGGTATTGCATTATCTGCTTGTGAATGCATTTCTCAAGAATCTTGGAGAGGGAAGACAGTATAGCAATTGGTCTGAAGTTTGATATAGCAGAACAATTACCTCCTTTATGTATGAGTAAGGTGTAGAAAGTTTTCCATATTGATGGAAAGTATGATTCAGAGATAGATCGGTTGATCAGGATGGATACTGGATAGGCTAGGGGTTCAGCAGCTATACGTAGGAAGTAAGAGGGTAGGTTATCAGCTGAGGGGGATTAGGGTTTGAGTTTAGAGAGTAGAGATTTAATATATTTAGTTGAGACAGATGTAAGAGAGAAAGAGTTAGAAGGAGAAGGATAGGAAGATGAGAAAGTGGGGATTTTAGTATTTTTACTAGTGGGGAGGTCATTAATTATGGTAGTTATTGAGTTAATAAAATTATTGTTAAATTCAGTGGCAGTTTCTTCAAGTTTTATTTGGGCATGGGTTGGGAGGGGAAGGGTTTCCTGGATGCAGAATATGATTGACTGAGTTCCAGAATTTTTTAGGGTCAGATTTTAGGGTAGTGGGTGGGTTTGCATAGAACTTGATCCTGTCTTTGTTGATAATTTTTTTTATTTGATTAATAAATTCTTTGTAAGTCTGTAGGAGAGAAGGGGTCTTAGTTTTGGTCCATAATTTCCATATCTTGTCACGTCTTTTCATCAAGGCTCTAGTATTTTTGGTCAGCCAAGTAGCGGTGTTTGCTTTGATTCTGATAGTACGGAGGGAAGCTAGGGAATTGAGGATGTTTAGAAAGGTAGAGTTGAAAGAGTGGACAGCCTCATCTAAGGGGAGTGTAGTGAGATGGACCAGTTAATATTAGAGAGTTGGTTTATGAAAGAGTCTGAACTAAAGGATGAGGTTTTGCGGGAGGTGATAAATCTGAAAGGTCTGGTGAAATGGGGAGTGTGTCTATTTACTATGAAGGGAATATTCAGAGAAATGGCCATCTTGGACTTAATTTATGCAAATCTATTTTTTAAGCCATTCAGTTTCAGCATTAAAGGACTTGCAAAAGGGGGTCCCAACATTTTAAACCATTATCTCCTGTCACTCGTTGTCGCCTCACAGTAAGACACTGTCCGGTTCGACTCTCAGCTAGAGCGTCTTCTGCGTGGAGACATGCGTGAATGGGCGTTCCTTCGTTGAAGGTTGTGCTTCAGGGCTGGCAACTCGGTATGTAAAAATCAACTGCCAATCATTAGCGGACTTGAGTTCCACTGTGGCAACCCCTAACCGGGAAAAGCCGAAAGACACAACAACATCTCCTGTCACTCGTGCATCTCTAACACATATGATAAAAAGGCTGGGGTTTTCTTTTAGATGCTTTAATACATAGAATCACACCAGAATGGATAGCAGCATCATAAAATATGAATGAACTAGTTAACAGAAAGACCTTATATACATACATACATACTTACATCTCAACAGCTAACTACAAAGTGACAGTCAGGCTCGCACATGCTCAGTATTTATACACTTGTGCAAGCCCTTAGATAGCTTCTTAAAGGTATTTACCCAATACTGATCTACACCCTCGCTCGTAAAAAGATTGCCCTTTGAAAAAAACAATATTAGAGTCAGGCATGCATTACTATATTCAGTACATACTATATACAGGTTAGGAAGTAGGTCAATCTTGAACCAATTAGAGTAAGAGTCTACTAACACCAAATAATGTTGACTAGTCCACTCGAAAATGTCTGGGGCTATTGTTGACAAGGTAGTTCCAGAATCTGGTTTAGCTGAAGTGGTTCCTTC
This sequence comes from Protopterus annectens, assembly GCF_019279795.1. NCBI lineage: Eukaryota > Metazoa > Chordata > Ceratodontiformes > Protopteridae > Protopterus > Protopterus annectens. The sequence goes on from NC_056729.1 coordinate 575,183,393, forward strand.
TGTTGATGTGGCTTAGTACTATTACACACTGAACAAGATGAAAGTGCTCTCTCAATGTCTTGTAACATAGATGGCTAAAATACTTGTCCTCTAGCCCTTCTTTTCGTAGATTTGGTTCATGGATGGCCACAATGCAAGATAGTAATGTACTCTGGTCACAAGGACTGTGGAACAATTACTTTCAGACCTTTCATTATACCTTTGTCGGACAAAATCTCATCTCGGTATGGAAAATAAGGTTGCATTTCTTGAGGTAAACTGGATTGCTTTGATGGCCATCCTTGACTGTTAAAGAGGTTGAGCCTTTGTAAAACTGGATCTGTGATTGTGTGATCTCTCAACTCATCAAGATATGTTGAAGAAAAATATTTCACTTCCATGACTTCGAAATCAAGGTTCTCATTCTCATGCTGTTCTGTGGTGTTTTTGGGGAATCTGGATAGGGTATCAGCAAGATAAAGAAGTTTGCCTTTCTTGTAGACAAGATTGAAATGATACTTTTGCAATCTCAGCATCATACATTGCAGTCTGGCTGGAGCTGAATGCATTGGCTTTCTCAAAATAGTGACTAGAGATTGGTGGTCTGTTTTGATCTGAATAGGTCTACCATAAACATAATCACGGAACTTTGAACATGCAAACACAATTGCCAAAAGCTCTTTTTCTTTCTGGGTAAACTGCATCTCAGTTTGGGTAAGAATTCTCAATGCATCGCAACAGGGTGATCCTCTTGTAGAATGACTGTGCCAAGATCAAATTCTGAAGCATCACAGGAAAGTGTAACTGGCTTGTGAACATCATAGCATCTGAGAGTTGGTAGACGAACAACTTTGTGTTTCAGAACATCAAATGTTCTTTGGTGTTGCTCTAACCAATACCAGGATGCATCTTTATGTGTCAGTTCTCTAAGCAGTGCTGAAAGTTGGCTCAAATCCAGAATGAACTTGCCTGGGTAGTTGACCATGTCAAGAAAACGTTGCATGGTTTGAAATTTTTATGGAGCTGGCATCTCGAGAATGGCTGTTTGTTTTGAAGGGTCTGGTCGTAGGCCTGTGCTCATAAATAAATGCCTAACATAAGGAACATCTTGTAGCCTGAATTTGCATGGAATGAGCTTAAGATTCTCTTGACATGCCCTTTCTAGAACTTTTCTGAGGTTTCTGTCATGTTCTGCTTCATCACGACCTCCTACTAGTGTGTCATCTACTATAATAGCACAAGGATATCCAGACAAAATTTGCTCCATTGCACGTTGAAAGACTTCACTTGCAGAATTTATCTAATCTGTACTGGCCAAATGGAGTGCTAAAAGTAGTGAGCCATAAGGATTTCTTGTCAAGCTAAATTTGCCAAAATGAACTCTTTGCATCTAAGACAGAAAAAACTGTGGCATTTGGCATCAAGACTTTGACTTCTTTGACTGTGCACATTGATGATGAGGTCTTTTTAGTGCTTTGTTCAAATCTCTTGGATCCAAACATATTCTGATGTCATCTGAGCTTTTTTGTGAGCTACCACCATGGAAGATATCCATTCAGTTGGAGTTTCAACTGGACAAATCACACCTTATCACACCATTCATAGGTTCATAGGTTGGTGCTAGGCTATCGGCTCTAGGGCCTACACAAGACTAGCCATAACAATTCCCTTGCTATTTCTTCCCACAGTATTTACTTCCCTGGACCCCTGTCTAGCAGGTCAACTGACGTGATCCCCGGGGTGAATTTCCTATCTCCCATCCAATCATCAAGGTTCCTTTTGAAGAGGGCCAAAGAGGCACTCTGCTTGACATGTATGGGCAGTCTATTCCAGAGTCTGGGAGTCTCTGGGTCAGGAACCTATCCTTCCAACATATTTTGTTCATTGTGATGACAAGGTTTAGATTCCTGGAGTGTGTTTCTCTGAGGGATTGGGATTTCTTTAAGTGTAGCATGTCCAACAGCTCTGGGTTTGACATGGCCTTGCATGTTAAGCAGAGATCGCCTTGGAGTAGACTATATGTGACAGAGTATAGGTGGAGTTTTATTAGATGGTCAGCGTAGGGCATCTGCTTTAGGCCTGTGATTCTTTTAGTTCTTTTATCTAACTCGGCTTTGACTCTGTCCTGCATGGCTACTGGAACTTTATGTGCTGGCCTGATAACTGGCCTGACTTCTGGGTCTAACTTCATGGAGTACACAACTGGAAGCTTGCTTAGTTTGTTATCAAAAACATCAGCATAAGTAGAAAAAATGTACTGGCCAGAATTAGAGTAGTGCCCTTTTAAGCTAGCATGGTGGACTTCCTTAGTAAATGGAAGCAGTCCCATTTTCAAACTGTCTCTGAGCATTAATAATGACTGGACATGCCTCTTGACCACATAAAATAACAAGTTGTAGCTTCTTCCAACAGAGTAACATGAGTCTTCAGTTTGAATTTCTTCACCTTCATAAGCAACAAGCTTCACACACCTTACCAAATCTAGCCTTTCACCTTTACACACTCTTGCAAATGTTTCTGATGATATAACATTACACTTGGAACCTGTATCAACTTTTAGCTCTATGGGTTTGCCATTTATTTGAACAGTACAAAATACTTCAGTTTTTGCCCTTAAATATACTGCATTGACCATTTCATGAAGCACTGACACACCACCAACATAAAGAGTGGCCTGCGACCCTACTCCATAGCTTTCTAATTAATCAACGCATTTCTTAAAATCTTCCCTTTTCATAAAAGAATGTGGGCCTTTTGATTTACAAAATCTTTTGAAGTGATTCCATTTATTGCATTTGTGACATTGTTGACCAAAATCTAAAAATGTCTCCCTTTTAGATATATGACTTCCACCACAATTATGACAGTTAGCAATGAAACTGGGTTGGGGTCCATGCTTTGAGGCTGCTGACTCACTCTTATGCTTCACTGAGACTGTGCACACTCTGGAATTTACTAGAAAGTTCTGGGGTTTACCTGACAAATATCAATGGCCTTATTCAAAGTTAAATTACTGTCATGAAGCAAAATCTTTCTCACAGCATCATCTTTTATACCACACACAAGTTTGTCTTTTATCAACTTATCCCTTAAGTCACCACATCTGCACATTTTAGCCTTATTTCTCAGGTCAGTTATATATGCTGCAAAAGTTTCACCAGGCTTTTGATCCCTTCTGTAAAATAAGTGCCCTTCTATTGTAACATTTGTCTGGGGGTTACACACGTCACTAAATTTATATTTTAAGCACTATGGGTCCTCCCTTGACTCAACCTGTACAACAATATAACAGCTTTCCTCTTATCCTGTATAGATAGCAGGTGCATATACAAATGAATGTTCCCTTTCTATAGCTTCTGACTCAGCTAAATTAAGCAGAATGAATGCCTTTTTTTCAGGTATTAAAACTTGCTCATCTTTATCAGTAAATGCAGCCTGTATGAAAATGTTGTACTCTTACTCAAATACTCTCCAGTTCTCAGCAATATTACTGTCAAACACAAATGCACTGGGTTTTCAAACTCCATCTGCCATGCCCACAAAGTATACACAAACACTGAAAATATGGCCCTTATAATTATGTATGAACAATCTGTTCTCACAGCACAGCTTGGAATAACATTCAAATGCACAATAAACTCTTTCCAATACTGCACTTTGTGAACTATGCCCTGTGATGTCTGAATTCTAAGAAATATGCCTTGTAATAGCTGCATTTTGTGGAATAGCTTTACTGTAACACTGCACAAACATGCAAACACTTTATACACTTCTGATAACTTGGATATCTTTGCTTAATACAAAAAAATATATGGTTTGCAAAAATGTGGTTGTTTCCCCTTATTTTATTCATTTTATGCCACTCTGACTTTATTTCAAACATTTTCCATGGTATATATTTTTTATCAATATCATACATATTTGTTTATGTGAATATCATTTAGGATGCTCTGTATGCCCAGTTTCATATTATGCGAAAAGAAATAGTGCTGAGCAAGTTTTAATACCTGAAATTAATTTCTGACCTGTTTAGCAAAGTTTGTACATTTTATGGATGATCCATCTTGTTTATATTCCTCCAGCTCTAACCAAGTGCCTTTAGTCATTTTAAGAGACAGACCTTACATACTTACATACTTACACCTCAACAGCTAACTACAAAATGGCAGTCAGGCTTGCACATGCTCAGTATTTATACACTTGTGCAAGCTCTTGGAAAGCTTCTTAAAGATTTATACACACATATTGATCTACACCTCCCAAGCCTACAGATAAAGAAAGAGTTGCACGTAATAATACATCAAGAATAAATCATGTTATGCAATGTGAAATATCAGCCATGAATAGTAACACGGCCATGATGTAGCTCCTAGCATGTAAACTGACATACAGAGATGTTGAGGTCATCTATACACAATACAGGGCTCTAGAAAATCTATATCTTGATCAGTCTACAATATTCTGGAAGACAGGGAAAAAATAGAAAGTAGGCTTGGAAGAAAGTATGGACTGCAAAATCATAAAAATGTAAATGGAATAGATTGGGTAGTAGTAGAGACAATGAGGTTGGGGATATATGCATTAAAGACAGGAAAACATTTGTTATAATTTTTATCTACTGGGCTGTTCTGAGGAGAGATGAAGAGATAAAACTGAAGATGAAGTAGAGAAAGAAAACATCTGTGACAAGTGGAAGGGAGTTCAAGATCGATTTTGAGACATGTTTACTTATAGAGTAAATAGTAGATGCAAGGAATGTACCTTCAGATACTGTTGTATAGTGCAAGGTATCAAGGATAGTCATTGTCATCTTAGGGGATCAGGTTTAATTTGCAGGCTCCTACCGCATGTGAGAACAAGACAAATACACAGGAGTATGAATAAGCACCATACCATTTGGAGTGATGACTGCATAATATAATAGCCTGAATAATGCATAAGCCTCATGGGAGTATTAAAAGGCACACTACCCTATACATTACATTAAATATCACCTCTTAAGATTAATTCTTGTGTTAAGAACACAAATATATGCATAAGATAAAGTAGCATTGCATGACATGCCTACATCATTTCATTTAGGTATAAATTTTGCAAAACATATGTGGCAGCATTATATTTCAGTCTTTGCTGTCATACCATGCAAAAATTATCATTCCATTTAGATTTTTTAATTGCTCTACTAAATCTAAAAAACTTTAAAATCACTAGTAAACAATGTTGTAATCATAACTGATTCTAAGGTCATATCCAGTAGTTGGGCATTATGAAGTACATCGACAACAACAGATATTGTAAATGAGTAGTGAGCTAGTTGCACAGTCACTGTCTGGCTACGTGTGTGAATCACACTCTGAATCAGTCTCAGACTGGGCTATATGTAACCATTTCTGATTCAAACTGTCTCTTAGTGGTAGTTTCTGAGACACTTCACTAAATTTTGATGAAAACAGTCTACTCCAAAACAAGGGATTTTTTTCCCTCTTTAGATTTAGACCTCCTTTAATTCTAACAATGTAGGACCTTTCTGTATTAGACATGCCAGTAATAGTAGCTTCTTACTATTCCTGTTGTTGCTAAATGGATTCAGAATTTTGACACTCTCCTTCCCCAGTCCCAACACTGGTAATGCATGGGCTCGACCTATCATAGCAGACTTTGTGCTGAAGAACTTGCTAAGCAGCTTGTAGATTTTGTTATTTACTGTGGCTGAGAAAGAGCAAAAGATGCTGATTAAGTATGCTCATTTACCACCCACTTTCAATAAATTTGAATATGAAACTTTTATTGGCTGATGTGGAGTAATTCTGTATCTGTGAAGTGCATGATAACAGTCTTGCTTTGGGTGGCGAACACATTTTTTGTGTCTATATTAGAACATCGACAAAGCCATTAATTGAACGGCTTTATAGTCGAAAATGCGGGTAATAGAACTGTATAGTTCAGTACAGTGAAGATTGAAAAATTTGCCTGTTCCTCACTGTAGTGTGATCTTGGAGTTGGTGTATAAATAATTATCGTGGGGGGGTGCAGCACTCTCACAAAACGAGTTCTTTTACTGGCATTTTCAATTATAACACTGTTTGCTTAACAGTCTTGTCGATGTTCTAATATAGACCCCATTTTTTCATGATTTTTTTTTACAGTTTTACTCAATGCTTCAAGATGATGCTGTGATGTGTCTGAACTCCTGATGTTTTTAAAAATCCAAATTCCTAACCTACAAATTGTAGACAGTTTTCTATAATGAGTATACCAGGAATATTATATTGAGGAAATAATTGACTTTAAAATTGTAACGAAAGCTTGAGAAGAGTAATCTTTTAGTTTGATGATCTGGCCAAAATAAAATATTACATGCCATTTCTTTACATTTAATAATTTGCAGGGGTATCACTTATATTCTCAGTAACATGAGAATAATACTGCATTGGCACAGTCACTCACCTGGATTTCAGTAACAGTTCCTGCGATCCATGAATTTCATCACAATATGTATAATACACTTGACTCAATAATGAAACTTTTTTCCATGTCATCTGGCCATCCTCTCATTATCATATTTTTCAATACCAGCATATTAAATCATTTTTAGTATGGTAAAGAAATTCTGATAATCTACCAGAGGAAATAACCATGTCAGCATTAAGTCTACCAATCTCATATGATAACTTTATATTATGACTGATAAATCTGTATTACTATAAACTTCAATCTGTGCTCCTGCGGCTATAATTTTTTGAACTTTACAAGTATGAAAATTAGTGCCATTGAGAATTCGAGATTCATTGGCTCTGTGTCTGCATGGATCACTCTGTGCAACTATGAAAGTCAACTTCTCTTTATCTCTGACTATACTGCACCCTGCCAATCATTGTTTCTGCATCTACTCACTTTGAATTTTCTGAAATATGGTCATCAGTTAATGCTCTGAAACAATTGCACTGTTTGTTTTTGTACAACCAGCACAATTTAATGTGAGCAAACAGTTTCACTTTGAATCCGTCCAGAATAAGTTAGTAGTAAAGTAATAAATACTGACATGGAATCCTCAAGTCTAATTGCCTGAATGAGTTCATGTAGTGTTGACACATTTGGCCTCAATATCTATCGTAAACGTGTAACTACCATTTATGAGGAAGTCACTTGAGACACTGGGCATAACGGTTGTGTGAATGAAGTGTTCTGATCCTGTTTATGATTTGGAAATGGTTTGTGGTGCACAGATCAAGAAACTGGATTCGTCCAAAAGAGGTTAAAGTAAAGAAAGACTAACAGAAAATATTATAGTATCTGTTTTGACCTGAAGCATAGTCAAATGGTGAAAAAGCCTCCATGTGGAGGGTCTTACTTTAGAGACAGGCACAGTAAAGAAAATTGTAATAACCAATATGACTACTACAGCTCCAGAGATATTTGATGATACATACAAACAAGAGATCCACATATGATATACTTTACAAAGGAAAGAATATGAAAACAAAACTGGAATGTACTGAGAAACAAAATGCTTAGAAAGATAGAAAAGCAACAAATTAAATCTGAAGTCATAGATCAATTGAAGTCAAGAGTTTAATGTGGAAACTCTGATACAGGCTATGCTGAGTAACTGAATCCCTACAAAATGGTGCAATAGATAGAACAGGATACTTGTGCAGAGGACATGCCACAAAGTAAAGTTCTGGATCCTTTTTCAAGAGACTTGGTTGACATTCTCGTTAGGATTGCATGACAAGGCAAACAACAGGAAACAGAGAGAGAGAGAGAGAAAAAAGGAAACAGGGCACTCCCAGCCAAGAATAGAATGATCTAAGAGAAGACCTTGATTTAATAGAAATGGATAGACATATTAAGAGAGATGAGAGAAAGAGAGTACCTAAAGTGAATTAGACCCAAAGAGTTAGAAGACTGACAAAACCAACAAGCACAGTAATTAGGATTACTGTTAGAAATAGAATATACTACTCTGCAGTTAACTAATACAATGAACCCCCATTAATATTCCAAAACATGCAGCTGATTGGCCAGCATGCCCATTGTAAATCCCACAATATACCAGCAGAAAAAAGGTTCAGTCGCCCAGACTTTTTTCCGTTGGTATAAAGTCCTCAAAATATATTTTTTAAAAAAAAAAAAAAAAAAACGGAGCAACAGGGACTTTTTTTTCTGTGTTGCTTCCATTTCTAAGCATTGATGTACTAGGTATGCATGGGATGCAAGTCCCATACGCATGCTCAGTACATCAAAACAAGGAAGCAGTGTACTACAACCAGCAGAACAGTAATGTGCCATTATACAAAGACATTATTTAAGAAAAGTAAGTATTTTTTTTCTTAAATAATGTTGTTGTATAATAGCAATAACCGACTCTGTGTTTGTGGTATATTGAAGTGTACCCATGGTTGGCTTTATTTAATCACTCGGGCTTCACCCTTGTGATTAAGCCACACCAACCGTGGGTAAATCTTCAATATACCACACCATGTCGTTGGTTACTGCTTTAATAACAGATAAAATGCTGCCATATAAACACAGAGTAACAAAGGAAAGCAAGGGAAGAAATAGAATACCATCATGAAAGCATTCTACAGAAAAAAATGTAAAGCAGCTATGGCAAAAAGGATCATTACTAGACAAGCAGAAAAATGGAATAGACTTTCAAAAACTCTAAGAAAGAAAGGTATTATAAAAGAAACACAGAATATCAAAACAGATTAGGATTTATCTTAACACCATTTCCAATAATAAATAAAACATTTGCACAAGTAGAAAACCTTAGGCAGTATACAGAAACAATACAAAGGAAAAGTATAAAATGAATAACTTATTGATGTCCCAAGAAGTTTTATAAAGAACTGGTAAAGAAACACCAGTAATAATACCACAACAAAAAAAGGATCATAGATTGCAGTATATCTCCTACAGATGACAAGTGTCCCAGCTGGGTAGTCTGTCAAGTCACATTAAGTGGGTATACTGACACGTGGATTGACACAGTTTACATTGCCCCACTCTTTTTTGTCTCTGTTTTACATAAAGTTCTACAACATATGCTCCCTAAAGGCATACACAACAACACAGTTATTGTTGGTGATTTCAGTATAAGTATTACTGGGGAAGACTCTGCATCTGAACAAAATATTGCAGTAATTAGCATGGCCCAAATAATACTGTCTCCTACTCAAACCAATACAAGATGTGGCTGTAGCTCCACACTTTGCCTAATAATAACCAAGAAACAAAACATATGCCTTCACACTGAAACAATCCCCAATGCTTTGAGTGCCATTTAGCCAGTAAATCCATTTGGTCATTCAGAACCAATAAAAAAAAATCTTGAATAATTGAAGGGAGATATGTCTATAATAATAAGATACCAATTATCAACACTACCCTCAGTGCTATAGACTGGACTCCTCTGTATGTCATGTCTGGACCCAGCTCTACTTTAGAAATTTTCAAAACAAAACTGAGCATAATTCAGGGTACACTGTATCCCCTTGCAAAAAAGGACTTAGATCACAGTGTTGTCATTGACTTTCAGTATATATTAGAAATAAAATTAAAGCCAGAGATTCAGCCTAGAAATATTGGAAAAGGAAGCGCAACAACGCAGAAGTAGTGAGCTGCGCCAAACATTTCTGAGTTTAAGGAAATAAACATGAATTGAAACAAATGCTGCAAAATCCCTGCACCTTATACAGAAACAGGAAACAAAATAGTCTAGACCCAATCAGTTTTTGTTAACAGGGACATTAAATTACTCCTCAGCTATGAAAAAGTGAACCAATAGCATTGAATCACTCCAACTTTCCCAAAGATTATGCTCACTTTTTCTACTTTGTGCCCTATTCCCAAAATATTTGAAAAATGTTTATATAAGCCACTACGTAAGCTCATTAGCAGCTATGGCTATATGTGATGCACAGCTTGGTTTTCACAATGTATTCAGTACTTTTACAGATTGGCAACGGCCACTGATACCATTTATTGCAACCTGAATGACATGACAAGGGCTTTTAAAATGGTCAACCTTCTTCTCAACAAGCTCAAAAGACTTACCTTTGGTGATAACTCTGTATGCTGGTTTTGCAGCTATGTAAAAGATGGAAACTTCCAAGTCCATAGCAATGCCCCATCCTCTAATGCTGGTAAACTTAATACAGGTGTCTCTCTGTATTAACTCATTGCAGCTGAATGTCACTTCCAGGTACTTCTGCAGTTACATCCTACAGCCACTAGTAGACATGTAGTATAACATGTTCATATTTGTATTAATAATTTCAAAACCATGCTACATACTAACAATTGAATTTTTTCATCTTAAAGCTTATATAATATGCAACACAGCGGTACTGATATACGACCGCTGCCTAGTGCTACTTAAGAGGTATTAATTGCTGTTCATATACTATTTATTTATATTGTCATAATGTTCATATTTTCCTACATATATCAACAACCAGCTAACACAGACATAACTGCTTAACCTCATAGGCAAGTTTACATCTGGATGTGCAAAATACTGCTAAAAGTATGCATGCAACTTGAGTGGTTATTGAGATATTATTCGTTATTTACACAAGATTACAAAAGTAATATGTATTGCGTTTATTATGACTTATAAAATCCAGTTTAACATCTAGAAACTAATGAGTACTTTCACTGTAAAGATTTGTTTCTGCTGAACAGTGTGCTGTTTACATTTTTTTAGTATCTGTTATGGCCCCAGAGACATGAACACTTGTTAGAAATGTGAGGCTATAACCTGATCAGATTTTTTCAAAAAGCTCAAGAAGCAATCATTGGGAATTAAGAGTACAAACATCCGGGATTCTAGTGGAATGAATGAATTAATGAGCTCCCTCTAAAATCTCCAAATCTTAAATTAATAATCTATGCAGATGATATGATGCACAATCTACAGGACAATTTCTCTCAGTTATGTGCCTGGTCCACTACTAGCAAACATTAACCCCAAGAAACCCAATGTGATGGTCTTTGCCTCATCCAAGAAATGACCCACTATTCCTCTTATTTTGTTAACGGATCTTAATAGGAACATAATACCTAATGCCACTAACAGAAGTACCTAGGCCTAATACTCGACCCTATTCTTTCCTTTACCACACATACAAATTTTATTACTTAATTAAAACTACATCACAAGATCAATTGCTTCCTTTCACCTACTGCTTGCAGGGTTATGGCTAAACATATTTTAATCCCCAAACTCGAATACGGCCTTCATTTTCTCATTATGTCCATAATACTCACATAATAAAAACTGCTGAGAATAAAATCTATAAATTCATTCTATTAGCAGACCTCCAGATGCACCACTACAGTTTGCTAAAGCATTCCAAATGGCTATTAGTGCCACAAAGGGCCACATTTCTTCTAAGGTGCTGCAACACAGTCACTGCCCCCACTTTAAGAGTGAAAATACATTTACAAGACAATGCTTATGTACTTCAAAGTACAATGGACAAAAATTTCTCTTTAGTACACCCTCCATTTAAAACTGCTGTAGCTGAGACAGCCTTCTCTAGACTGAGACCTCCTACCTGGAACCACCTGCCTACAGACATCAAAAATCAAGAAACCATTAAATGCTTCAGCGATGCATTTAAAGAGTACATCTTTATTGTATCTACTTGCAACTGCTACCAAAACGATGGTTAAGTAACTAACCATCCCATATCATGAATAATAGAATACATTTAAGAAACTTTTCTCAGCCTCTTAGTATGGTATTGGTTTACTATCAAAATGTGGAAAATCAAAATAATTTTCCACCTTTTGATCGAACCAGATTGCAGAAAGTAGTAATAACGAGTTACCAGAATTTCAGAAATAGTAACACAGAATCGACATTTGAACACCGGAAGTTCCAGTGTTGAACGTCGGTGTTACCAGTAATATTTTTACAGGGGGCAATTCCAGCTGCACTCCCCCTTGTGGGGGGGGGGGCAGCCTGCCACACCCCCTGCATATTATATATTGCAACTATGAGATCACACTACAGTGAGAAAAGGGTACACTTCCCGATCCCCACTGTAGTGCAATTTGGTATCAGAACGTCGATTCCACATTAGCGAATAAACACTACCATTTGGTAATGTGGAGTTGAACATTTTCTGAATCAGCATTATGAAAACTTGAAAATAGCCTTTTGACCTTCCAATCTTCCTGTAAGTATAGATCTAAATGTTGATAGGAAACCATATGGTATCTGATACTCATATATTTCAAATGCATATAGGAGTTTATGCATGATTGCATTGTATTTTATGCATGTCTAAGCTTGCATTTTGTCTTTTTTTTTTCTCAATGCACCCTGACAGGATCTTTTAATCTTACCCAATCTGCATTCAATCTTACCATTATGGTCTGAATTTTGCCATGTAGTTGTTTTTTATATTATATTGCTGATTGAAAGACCATGATGTATTTTCTGGTCTTTGAGCTCAGGCTGTACCTGCAAAAGGCCAATTTTCCAGTTTACTTACTTAGTGAACAAATAGTAAATAAATTAAATGAATAAATGAAAAAATGCAGCACCAATATATTTTGGAGAAGTACTTATGAAGTTCCTGTTGAACAAATAAAAAAAATATTGAATGAAAAAAAATTATAAGCAGTATAAAGTTTTAATATAGTGGCATTACAATGAAATAAAGTAGAATTAATAGAAACTGCAACAAAATTAAAAAATGCTACTAAGCTGAAAACCTCAGGTTTAGATGCAGTATACAACTTCTGGCTAAAAGTATTAACATCTTTGCACAATGAGTTAACCCTGAGAAAAATATTTATACACACATCCTAAATGGTTGTCAACTTGGCTAACAATAAAATAAATACAAGCCATAGACCAATAAGTTGCCTTCCAGCAATAAATAAATTATATATGAGAAGAGAGGAAGACAGAGTATATAGTCACTTAGAAAAAAATATAGTCAATGCAATAAAACAAGGGCAATGCAAAAAAAAATCATGTGGAATAAAGGCGCACCTGTTTCTCAACAAAACCATAATAGAGAGCTGCAAAAAAGGGCAGAATTTAAAAATGACATGGACCAATTACAAACAAAAATAGAAGAAGAAAGCATTTCATAGTATTCTACATTCATGGATTATGGAATGCTGATGAAGTACACCCGGCACTCGTAAATTGCAGATTAACTACTATGAGACAGTGGCAAACCACTTTACAAATGAGTCATGATGACAAATCATTATCTGAGAGAAAAGAATCCAAGAGGTGATATTCCAGGGTGATTCTTTGTCACCACTGTTTGTCTTGCCCTTAATCCATCAATCTGTTCAATTAACAGACAAGGCGATGGTTACAGCCTGGCTTTCAGAATCCAGACTTAGGCAGTGACATCTTTTCTTTTTGTGCATGATTTAAAACTGCACAGGTCATCAGTTAAGCACTGAAGCACAACTATAAATCATTAAATTGTCTCTGGATGATAGAATATATGAATGACATTTATATTTTGTAGATGTGCTAAAGCATTATTTATATCAGGACAATTGAAGCACCGACAAAATATAAATCTGGGAGAGGAATGTGATGTGAAAGAACTTGCACAGGAGGGAATGTTTAAATACCAGCAACTAGATGAAGGGTCAGCAATAAAGCATGAATAAATGAAAAAAAAACAAGCTTAGCAAGGCATTTTTAAAGATTAACGTTAATACTGAAAGCTGCCTTGATATCGAAGAATAAAGTTCAAGCTATAAATCAACGATCAGCTTGTTTCATTTTAATATGATTGTATGACCCCAAAAGGCATTGGGTCACATGGGCAACAAAGATGAAACTACTTCAAGCCTATCAAATAATATATAGGAAAACAGGGCATGGCAACACTATATATCCCTTGAACTAGAAACTGGCCATATGTATAGGCATGTAATTATGGCACAGCATACATATTTGGTGATATCGTCAGATCCAAGCATAGTGGAAGTCCTAAACCATAAAGAAAACAGATCAAGTCTAAGATGGCATATTTGATCAGATTAGCAGAAGTAGTTCAGAAAGAAGTTAGAATGTAAATTAAATGTAAACTAAATCAGATGTAGAGAAAAATCAGGCAGCAAAAGAGAGTGCAAAAGAAAAAAAAACAAAAATAACAAGAAAATAAAGAACATGACCAGAAGAAAAGGAATGAAAAGTTTGAAATCCCACAAATACAGTGACATGTTGGTCAACATCTGACACATGACTGTGAAAGCAGAGGTGATGTTAAACTAAAAGATGGACAAAAATGGCAGCTCTTGATATCAGACTACTTAGATGTGTTTATTAAGTTCATATAGGAAATGGAAGGTAAAGAAAATGTAGGTTCCGTAGTACCTCTTTTAACTGGTTTCAATATGCTGATGGCTGAATATTTCTACACTGAAAGGCACAACAGTGAGTCAAGACTGTTATATTTGAGGATTATGCCTGTTCATAGGTTCATAGGTTGGTACTAGGCTATTGGCCCTAGGGCCTATATAAGCCTAGCCATAACAATTCCCTGACTATTTCTTCCCACACTATTTACTTCCCTGGACCCCTGGTATTGAACTACAGCATGCAGGTAGCTGAGAGGCATTAGAAACATGATCCGAGTCTGTCTTGTATATTAGGGCTGAGCAGCCAAGTGCTCCAGATTGTGTGGGACGCTCCACATTTGTATTGATTTAACCTACTGTTCCATTGTTCCGCATTGAACAATGGTGGCTCCAATTTGCAATTTTTGACTGGCTTGTATACCACAATTGAAGCCAGTCAGCAATGCTGTATACAAGCCAATCGAGCATCTGTTCCTGATGCAAAGGGAGCCAATCAGGATGCACAAAATGTGACTAATTGCATGCCGCTACTAATTTTCACTCCACTGCAATACTTTCAAAAAGGATATTGCTGTGTGCAGAAAGATCAGCACACTTAAATTTATGGCTCCCTTCATCTGACTGCATGGTATCCTGGCTGGTGATTACTGAGCTTGGGAGGATTTGTTTGAAACTTAATTTGCTGCGATCATGGGTAAGAGGGACGGGATACAGACACTGGACAGGGAGGCACCAGTTGAACGGTAGTTGCGATGAGCAGTGCAATTCATCAGGTACAGTGATTGTATACCAGTCCACTAACAACTTGAAGGAATGCGCTTACAAATGGCTGAAATTTGCTTTATTTGAATCAGGATGGTTGTGGTGGTGTGGTTGCTGGGCTACTGATTGAAGTTGCTGACTGGGAGGTATACCTCTGCCTTGGATTATTTGTTCTTTCTGATTGCATTTGAGGGTTGTGGACTACTGAACTTGCAGAGCTGCAGATGCTTTGTTTCCTTATTGGGCAGAGGTAAGTGGCTGAATGTGCAGAGTGTAGGAGTGATTAAACATTGACTCAGACAGGAGTAGAGTTCCATATTTTTGCAGAATGTCCAGATTTTTGCCTTATATTTTTGGTCTGTTGCTCATACAATTTGTGGTTTTCTGGAAAATCACTGATTATTAAAGTCACCAAATAATGATATAGATTTGAGTTTCAGACTTCAAATCCTTCAGAAAATACATGTTAACACAAATCCTGTTATTCAAGCAACTTGCTAGGTTTATAAGAGCAATTCTCTATTCACATTCTCTATTCTGTCAATGTCTCAAGATAATAGTAATATTATTTTAAGTGTCCCCTGATTATTTCCAGATTTGTTGCTGATTCATTGAGAGCTACGCTGGTCGGCTTTGGAGAAAAGGTGGCGCAGTATATTTAATAGATAATTACAGAGTGCTTCTGCTTCAAAATGTGTATATTAATTCACATTCTCTCATTCTTTCAATTTCTCAATGTATTGGTAGCAATATGTTAAACCTTTCCCAGAATAATTCTTTATTTGTGCCTGATTCTGCTCTGATTTGTTCTTGACTGGATAAGTTAATGGATTTAGCTGGGTTGTAAAAGCAGGTGCTAAAGAGCATTTTTTTAATAGTTGAGCTAGAATACTGTTATGTAGCGATTTTCTACTCAGTATATAGCATTTTATTAATGGTTTCTGCTGACTTTATTTATTGACATGCGTGTCTTATTGAATTTTACAAATGTACAGTATCTACTAACTTAATACTTCTGCGAACAGCCTACTTCAACTGGGTCCCATGGAAATGGTGCATTTTCACGCAGTGAAAAAAGGGGTGTTCCACATTTTGACTGTTTGTCACATTGCTAGGGTCTGTGTTCCACATTAGCCTCTTACGAGGTTGAGACTTATGTATTAGGGTTAGATTTAGGGTTGGTACCCATTACTAAGGTTGTGGAGGGGGGACAGAGCTATGAAAGTATGTAGAAATGTATGATGGATGTTGTATTATACTGCAGATTTCCTTTTAGTGATATATGGATTTTTAAACTGCATAACAGGATTATAGGGAAGATACGTAGTTTCTGTACTACTCAATAACAGCAGAAAAAAGTAATGTTGAGGTTATACATGGTAAATGGCTCCATGGGAGAAACATGAGCATATGGATTGTGGTGCCTTACTAAATAGGAAGGCTATAATGGTATATTTGATATAGGATAATTTGACAGCAGGTACAGGGTAGAAGGGTGGACCAGTAGACAGTAAGGTATAAAAGGAGGCTAAGATAAAATTTGGGCTAATGATGATAAGCAGGGTGCATTAATTGGCAATGACCAACTGAGGGAGTCAACATGCACAACAGTTATCGCCATGTTTTGTTTAAGAGTGTCTGACACTGATTGCTACTGGGGGGGGGGGGGTTACTGTGAAGTGAACAGCCCAACTCAAGTGACTGCAAAGTCTGTTTCTAGTGGTCAGCAAGAAAGTGCAGTGGAGTGATGGTGTGATGGTCTGGGGTCCATGAAATGTTAGGAGAAGCTAATAATCCATTTAAAAGAGAATGGATATTGATAGCATTAATGGAAGAGGAGTTAGAAGCTACATTTTTACAGGAACTGAATATGAGGATGAGAAAGTTGCAGAAGTCTAAGGCAAAAAGGATTAGCTTGGTTAGGAGTAAGTTATACTAAGAGGCTTACAAAGAGAGGTGCAGGGAGTTTAGTTACAGGAAATAAAAAACATAAAATGAGATGGTGATCGTAGGTGGTTAGGGGAGGGTAAAGGAAGTTACAGGCCAAATGAAGAAAAGCAACAGCTACATACACAGAGAGCAGGCTGAGCATATCATAAGGTTAAAAAAGAAAGGAGACAGAGTGTTGATAGCAGGAGAGTTTAACATCATGTTAGACACGAGAAGAGAGAGACTGTTTGGAATTGATGTTAGACCACAGAAGAGGGAGGCCATTTAGAGTTGGTGTTAGATCCCCGAAGAGAGAGAGAGAGAGAGAGACTGTTTAGAGTTGGAATAGGAAGCATTATCAGGCATTACTGCTGCATGATGGGGGGAGTTATCTACAAGTGATGTCTTTTTCCATATGATAGCATGCTAGTACTGGAAGATGTGGCTATGCAACTGCCTGAGGTTTTGACTATATTAAGGAATTTTGTAGAAGAAGCAGAATTGTAACTGCATGTAGATAAATCTGAAGTATTAACAACAGGGACAAAGGAGTGGAAAGGACAGGAATTAGCATGAATGGATTGTGGTTAAAAGTACTTAGATCTTAGAGGGTATTCATCTGTTAAAGAGATAGAGGAAATGACCTGGAAAGAGCTGAAAGAGAAAATAGAGTCTGTTAGATGTGAGGATAGGAAAGATACAGACATACAGACATACAGTCATATATTAAGAGAGAAAGGAGACGTAGTGAAGTGTATGCTCTTTCTGCATGTGATACACCTGTGTAAGTGTATTTAGTTTAGTCCATAAAGTTGATGACTAGGTGAAGATCAGAGAGTCTGTGACATATTCATTTGAAATAGAGCAAAGGGGAGGTTTTAAACACAAAGCCTAAGAGTGGAAAGATGTATGGGGGAAGGAGACCACTGGATTTCAAGAGACACATACTGGCTATAAGTCTAGCACAACGTCCAAGAGGATCAAGCAATGGAAACTTTGAATGTGGTAGACAAAAAGAGGGGAGGAGGAGGAGGGGGAATATGGAAGGGTAAATATAACAAGTAGCTGGTGAATAAAGCTCCTCGCAATAAAAATATGAAGTCCAGTACAAAAAAGAGAGAGAACACAGGGCAACTACAGTTCAGTAATTTATTCCAGTTCAGTAAGCACTTTCACATCTCAGCGGATGCTTCATCAGACTTTAATGAACAAATTGCACAAAAATAGTTCCTTTTATAAGTGCATCAATTAACCAAAAGCCAGTTAAGCACATTGCACATATTCAAAGGTATATATATATATATATATATATATATATATATATATATATATATATATATATATACACAAAGTTAAAAGCTTACTAAGAGAATCCATTTAAAAACTTTTAGAAACGTATAACAACATTTTATTACACCTAACATAATTATAAAAATTATATATATTAATTAATATATACTAAAAAATCACTTAGAGCAAAGAAATTTATATATCAATGCTTCAATGATCTCTCAGATAAAAAAGGCTTTAATGCTATTTTGTCATTGAGGCCATAACCCTTATCTGCCAGTATCCTAACAATCCATTTAACTTCATGTTGTTCTGTACAAGTCGTAAAATTACCCAACCTACATGTCCTAGAAACTATCTCAAGTACTAAATAAACAAATCTATGAGTGGTATTATTCTGTAAAATATGTCTTGCTAATGCATTTCCCTCATCCTCTCTATTAATGGCATAAACATGTTCTCTCACCCTGTCTCTCAAAGTATGATTTGTCATACCTATATAAAAACATTGACATTTTATGCAGTAAGCTAAATAAATGACATCTCTAGTCTTGCAATCTGCATAATGCTTGAAAACATATTTGTAATGAGTGGAGGGCTGTACAAACCATTTGTATTACACCTATATTGACAATGATTACATCCCCTACAAGCAAACGTACCTTGTCGTTTAGATTCAACTCTCTTTGACAAACTCATATTGTCATTATAACATAGAAGTCTTTTAAGAGACTTAGTATTCTGATATGAGAAGCTTGGCCTTTCTCCAACTATATTTTTCAGTTTCTCATCAGAAGTTAATATTTGCCAGTTATCAGTGATAATCCTGGTTATGGTCCTATTATTGCTAGTATACGGTAAGGTCACTCTACATCTATAGGAATATATGTAGGATTTCTATTCACTGAATTCTTACAAAAAATAGGTCTCCCTTTGTTAGATCTATCAATAAAATCTGGGTTTCTTAGTTTTACATTTTCTGTTTGTTTATAACCTCTTTTCATAAAATCATTCTGTAAGATATTTAAAGCTCTGTCACATGCTGTATGTGAGCTTGTAAGTCTAGAAATTCTTAGACCTTGACTTTGTACCACATTATTATATATATGTTGAGGATACATACTTTGTCTATGAAGGAGATTGTTCCTTCTACATTCCTTCCAATGCATCCCTGTATGTATTTGGTTATCTTCTACTGTCACAGATACATCTAAAAACACAATCTTTTCAAGTGACCATTCCGCAATAAATCTGACGAATGTTGTGGTAGAGTTAATATAATCTATAAAACTTAGCAACTCATCCAAGGGACCATTCCATATCTGCATTATGCAGATTGCAAGACTAGAGATGTCATTTATTTAGCTTACTGCATAAAATGTCCAAGTTTTTTATATGGGTATGACAAATTGTACTTTGAGAGATAGGGTGAGAGAACATTTTTATGCCATTAATAGAGAGGATGAGGGAAATGCGTTAGCAATGCATATTTTACAGAATAATACCACTCATAGACTTATTTTTTAGTACTGGAGATAGTTTCTAGGACATGTAGGTTGGGTAATTTTAGGGCTCGTACAGAACAACATGAAGTTAAATGGATTGTTAGGATGCAGGCAGATAAGGGTTATGGCCTCAATGACAAAATAGCATTAAAGCCTTTTTTATCTGAGAGATCATTGAAGCATTGATATATAAATTTCTTTGCTCTAAGTGATTTTTAAGTATATATTAATTAATATATATTTTTTATAATTATGTTAGGTGTAATAAAATGTTGTTATACGTTTCTAAAAGTTTTTAAATTGATTCTCTTAATAGGCTTTTAACTTTGTATATTTATGTATATATACCTTTAAGTATGTGCAATGTGCTTAATTGGCTTTTGGTTAATTGATGCGCTTATAAAAGGAAGTATTTTTGTGCAGTTTGTTCATTAAAGTCTGATGAAGCATCTGCTGAGATGTGAAAGCACTTACTGAACTGGAATAAATTACTGAACTGTTGTTGCCCTGTGTGCTCTCTCTTTTTTGTACTGGAATATGGAAGGGTACACAAACACAGATGGGAGATAGCAGTGATAAAGTGGTTAGGCAGCATGTTGGTTCTTTGGTGATTGTAATGAAAGGACAACAGAAGGATAAGGAGTATTCTTCCCTGAGAGGAGGTAGAAGAAGAAATGAGCAAATCGTGTAGGGGTGGGAAATTTATGAGTAATGATGGTGGGACTTGATGCAGGAGAAAGAAGGAAAGAAATGGCTAGAATATGAATAAGTGTAATAGAGAGAGATGGTGAAAGTCAGGAAGATCTGGTTATTTGTCAACATGTTGTAGATTCTTTATATAATATGCATGAACAGAAGGAATGAGGTAGCTCTCTCAAGGAAAAAGATTGGGTATGACTAAGGAATATAAACAAGGGAAGAATACATCATGGATCTGTCTGAAATGATCGACAAGCTAAAAGCACAACAATGAGAACACCGACACGAAAAGAACGAAAGTTGAAATACCCAAACGTGTAAATGCCAGACTAACCACAATCCCGAAACTCAACAAAGCAAATCCGTTTCTGAAAAACACACAACACAAGCACACCAAAAACCTTGCAAACCTACACTAAACCTTACATAAGCAACTATCTATGCACTAACCTTAACCCAAACCCTAACCCTAAGGTCCGTCACTATTGTACACTTACCTTACCCACACCCTAATCCTAAAGTCCGTCACTATCGCACACTTACCTTACCCGCACCCTAACACTAAAGTCTGTCACTATCGCACACTTACCTTACCTGCACCCTAACCCTAAAGTCTGTCACTAACGCACACTTACCTTACCCGCACCCTAACCATAAAGTCCGTCACTAACGCATACTTACACAGTCGCACTCGTTTTGCATATCACCATTTTCAGCTTTCATTCTTTTCAGGTAGATCCTACATCACATATAAAATTAATTAGGAATAAGGAAAGCAGAGGGACACTGGACAGGCTGCAGAGGCAATGGATAAAGGAAATAGTTGTATGAAAAGTGATAATTTATGGGTGGGAGTGTAGGAGATGGCAAAGTTGTTATTGGACATATTGGACATTTAGGCAGCACATATTGTGGACTGTTCATAGATCATATAAATTAGCGGGTCTATATTATGAAAGCGAAAAACCCTATGAGCGAATACCAAAATATCGACCCCCTATACTGTAAAACATGAAAATCCCGAACACACTAAGCAGTGAAAAAAAAAAATCGAACTGTCAGTTGGCCAACCCCACCACTACCTATATACTACCTACCCAAATAAAATAAATAAACCACATACATACACTATCCAAACCCTACTTCTAACCTAAAGTAAAGCACAAAACCCTACTTCTAACCTGACACTAAACTCCACATACACAACTAACTATGCACTTACCTTAACCCTCCCTAACCCTAAGGTCCGTAACTACCGCACACGTTCCCTACAGACATACACCCAAACAAAACAAATAATCCACATACATACATTTAACAAAACCCTACCTCCAACACTACTAAACCCCACATACAAAACTATCTATGCACTATCCTTAACCCCTCCCTAACCCTAAGGTTCGTAACTACTGCACATTTCCCCTACGAAAATATACACAAACAAAATAAATAACCTACATACATACATTTAACAAAACCCTACCTATAACCCTACACTAAATCTAACATACATTAC
Organism: Protopterus annectens; assembly: GCF_019279795.1. Lineage (NCBI taxonomy): Eukaryota > Metazoa > Chordata > Ceratodontiformes > Protopteridae > Protopterus > Protopterus annectens. The sequence goes on from NC_056729.1 coordinate 575,205,431, forward strand.
TTATCTAAGCACTTACCTTAACCCGCACCCTATCCAAAACTTACTTTATGCAGCTAATCCACAGACGGGCCAACCATGGAAATTCAATATTTCCATTTTTGTGGTTTTTGACTTTTGCTCTAAGTCCACTTTGCGCTATACGGTTCGATGTTTACGTATTCGCTCTCATAATATAGACCCAAAATACCTATGGGTATATGTACAGAAGGATGAATAAAATAGTCATTAGATAGTTGGTGATGTGGGAATGATAACACAGACCAACTTCATATATGTGAAGTAGTGAAAGAAGTGTGGGGGCAAGTAAATAGGATATGGGGTAGAATGTTTCAGAAAGAAGCAAAGAGTCTGTGAAGTTCTACTTATTAGGAACTATGAATGAATACAATATGGGGAAGCATGATTCAGAAAGAAGCAGAGAATCAGTGAAGTTCTGCTTATTAAGAACTGTGAATAGGATATGGGGTAGCATGTTTCAGAAAGAAGCAGAGAATCTGTGAAGTTGTTGTGTTTATTAGGAACTGACAATGGTGGAGCTGGCTGGGAGTGGGAAGAGACGGTCTTTCTTCAAATTTTGGCAGGGAGATATCAAAGTTGATATCTATATCCTAGAAGACTCCAGAGGTAGCAGAATATATTGAGGACATGGCCCAAAAAAGGATGAAGAGAGAATGAAATGAAAAGAATGTCAATTGGGATAAAATGTGGCTTGAAAGGAAATTAAAAGGATTAAAAAGAAAAGATGGGGTCTTTTGTGTCATGTCATTTTTATCTTGATATATTGTGCGTTATGTCATACCCTATTAAAGACAATGAATAAAAAGTATAACGGTAACAAGTATACAGTTTATGAATGTTTTTCTGTCCACTGACTTTTATATTGACACATCTGCTGAGTTTTTGAGATCAGTTAAAAAGCTAAGCACACTGTCTCAGATCAACATCAATCACAATCATGTTGTTTTCTGCCTTACACAGGCCAGTTTAGGTAGTGGACAAATTAACTTATCATTTGATAGAGCCATAAAGTTTATTGGTCTTAATCACTTTTAAAACATGTCTTGCCCTTCTTTTCTCTAAATCTATCTACCTACAAGAAATGATTAGTCTGACCACAGCACTCTGCATTATGAAGTGGGCATGCCTTTGCATCCCAACCTGAACAAAATGGCACTTGCTAAGCTGAATGCTTCTTAGTTCAAAGTACATTACCCATCTTATAAATGAATGAATCATTGTCTGCCACTTTGCTGGCAAATGTATATTTTAACACTATGCATTCAAAGGAAATGTATCCTTTAAAAACAAAAGATGGAAACTTTACATGTGTAACAGCAGGGCAGTAGGAAAAAAAAAAAAATAGAAGTAGTAGGGATGTTATGAGCAAAGCTTTCTTACCAAAATACTTTAGCTTCATTTTAAGTTTATACATATCTAGAGCTATGATTTCAATACTTTTTAATTTTGCTGCTACATCCTCATTCACAATCGTTTCCTGTGTCAAACCAGATATAACCAAAAGTTTGATTCCCACTTTGTCTTCGTTTATAGCACATAATGTTCTGTCAGCAATGCATTGTGCCAGTTGCCAAACCCACAGTCATTACCTCAGTCACATATTCATCAACAGATTCTCAATAAACCTGATTTCTAGAGAAGAGCAAATGGTAGTTATATAGCTAGTTCTTTCTCATTTCTCAGAATTAAAGTAACTTGGTAATACTTGTATCAGCGCTGCACTGCTGTGCTATATTGTAGGTTTACTAATTTCATAATGAAATGCCATATACATCAATAGATTCTTGATAAATCTGATTTCTATTGAATATCATATGACAACTTCTTCTTAGGGTCAACACTAAATACTACTAGAATTTGCTAATACTTGTATTATTGTGGAAATGTTACTCTTAAGTGTAGGTTTAAATGTGTTAAAAACATTAACTGCATCGTCAACTTCCAGGTGAGAAAAAGGTGCAGCTTGGGTTCCTCTACCATTTTTGGATAGTCCCAAATCAATGTTGTAAAGACTGAACTTTTCCACCCATTGCTTGATACTTTTTTTCTGATTCCTTGAAGAACCAGCTGTGCCTGCAAAGTTAATTGCAAAATGAACCCATGGCACATTTATATCAGCTGATATGTGAAAGAAGTTAAGCAATAGTTTGAGGAGGCCTGCTGCTGCTCAGACTCTGAAAGAGACGTGATTATTTAACCACAAGTTTGGCATTTTATTGTGTTAGTGATAAGTTTTAGCATTTAAACTCTGCCAGTTTTTCATTGCTTGAGGCAGATTGGTTAAATCATTTCATTAGTTTGGTTCTTTCATTTTTGATAAAGTTCAGTTTTAGTTTCAAAATTGTACTTTTCCTGCTGCTAAAGCTGCTGCTTCTCATTTCTTCCAGGTGAACTGTGGAGATTTCAAGATTTGTGCTGAAAAGTTATTTTGATAGGTATCAAATTTGAAAACTTCTTTTTAAGGAGTTACTTGGGAAAATATTGAACGGATGGTATTCTAAGGGATGTGATTAGATCACTGGATTGTTGCAATTTTTAAATCCTGATCCTTCTGGACTAAAGAAAACCAAGTGACAATGGTATCTAAATGATTGTAAGGTCAATGATGCAGTGAGTGTTATAATCGCTCTATGACACAAGGTTTTGTTCTGCATGTCTTAGGTCAAGTTTAATTTATAGACACCTCTAGTGAGCATGTGAAAACATGGATATATAAGCGCTAGGAGTAAGAAACGTCATATTTTGTGTAAGGGCAATAAATACTTGAGCAAGACAGAGTCACATGATAACCTGCCTGCACTAGCCTTACGGAAATATTAATCACATAATGCATTATATTATTCCTGAGGGTACTCATAACAATGTGGAGAGATAGGCATATCTCAGATGACTGGAGAATAAGTACATTAGTGCCAGTGTTCAAGAACAACGGGAACATTCACAAATGTGAGCAGTAGAGAGTTATCAAACTCCTGCCACATTGCACGAAAGTCCTGCAGAGGGTGAATGATAAATGAACACACAGAGTAGTTGAAAGTAAGATGGGAGATGAGCAGTTTAGATTCAGATCAGAATGCAGTACAACTACCTTGATGTTTGCAGTGCGACAGCTAGTTGAGAAGAAGGTAGAGATGAGGAAAGATTCCAACTAGGCATTCCTAGATTTGGAAAAAACACATAACAAGGTCCCAAGAAAGCTGATTTAGACAGTCCTGCAGTGGTTGAAACACCCAGAAACATTGTAGAATTAGTGCAAGCTATGTATGAGGACCCAATGGCTCAAGTGCAAACAGTGTTCAGCCTCACAGAGGAGTTCCCAGTGGGAGTAGGTGTACACCAGGTCTATATTAGAACATCGAAGTGTCAAAACTTCGAATGTTCTAATATCGAACCCTATTACGCAAAAGCTAAACAAATCGAACATACAGAACAGTGAATTTTTTCCTAGTGAAAAAATTTGCTGTTCCAATACACATACACACAATGCAAGCACACCAAATAAACAGCAATCCACACACATACACCTACAATCTTACACCTAACCCTACACTAAACTATACACACACCACTAACTATCCACTTACCTTAACCCAAACTCTAACCCTAAGTTCCGTCACTGTTGCACACTTACCTGACCCTAACTCACTTACCCCGCCCTAACTCTCACGTCCACATAATCGCACACTTACCTGACCCGCGCCCTAACCCTAACTCACCTAACCCGCCCTTACCCTCAAATCCACACAATCACACACATGCCCTAACTCGCACTCAATCGCACATTTACCTGAACCCATCTCATAACTTTCCACCACAGCGCTGAAAATACCGAAGCAACAGAAATGGACAACCAAATTCTTTCCCTAAGAAAGAATTTGGTTTTCTGTTGCTTTGATTTTTCCAGCTTTCACGTAATAGGATTCGATATTAGAACATTCGAAGTTTTGTCACTTCGATGTTCTAATATAGACCCATGTACACCAGGGTGCAGCTCTGAGCCCACTGCTGTTCATACTGGTGGTGGACTACATTAGCAAACAGATCGGAGGGGACAGATCAACAAAGTTGCTGTATGCAGATGATGTGGCATTACAGGCAGACTCTGAGCAAGAACTTGAGCAAAGGATAGGGGAACAGAATGTAAAACTGAGGGCACGTGGGATGAAACTGTGTTCAGAAAAGAGAGTTGTAATATTACCAACTGGGGGAAATCAGAAGAATTTGACAATTGAAATAGAAAGGAAAACAGTGGAACAGGTTAAAAGCTTCAAGTAGTTGGGAGGGGTGATTGAGGAGAAGGGAAGTCTGAATTAAGAGGTCAAAGCTAGAATCAGGGAGGCTGCAGGCAACTGACACAGTGTCGCAGGTATAATATATGACAGAAGAATTCCAAAGAAGCTGAAAACTAAGGTGTACAAAACAGTGGTGCGATCAGTACTACTGCATGTTACAGAAACCTGGTGAGTAAAGACAGAGCAGTTGAGGAAGCTTGAGTTGATGGAGATGAAGTGTCTGAGATGAGTGGTAGGATGCAGACTGTGGGACAGATGAAGAAATGAGGAGATAAGAACAGAAGCCAAAGTAGCTTCAATTGCAGAAAAAGTCAGACTATAGTGGTTTAGGCACATGTGCAGAAAAGCAGAAGACAATCTAGTGAAGACAATTTGGCACAGACAGGAAGAAGGCAAGAAGAAACGAGGAAATCCAGCAAAGAGACCTATGGATTGTGTGAGATAAGACGTACTTCAGTCAGGCATGAATGTCGAAGGAGGTAGTAGACTGGCACTGAATATTGACAGATGGAAACAGCTGACATCACACCCAGACCCCATGTAGAAACTGGGGACAAAAGGTCTAATGATGACAAATACATTATATATTACAACACCTGCTTAGAAATGTGCTAAGAAATGATGGACAATAACAGGTATAGTCAGTGGAATACACAGAGGGGTTTAGAAATGTGCTAAGAAATGATGGACAATAACAGGTATAGTCAGTGGAATCAACAGAGGGGTTTAGAAATGTGCTAAGAAATGATGGACAATAACAGGTATAGTCAGTGGAATACACAGAGGGGTTTAGAAATGTGCTAAGAAATGATGGACAATAACAGGTATAGTCAGTGGAATACACAGAGGGGTTTAGAAATGTGCTAAGAAATGATGGACAATAACAGGTATAGTCAGTGGAATCCACAGAGGGGTTTAGAAATGTGCTAAGAAATGATGGACAATAACAGGTATAGTCAGTGGAATCCACAGAGGGGTTTAGAAATGTGCTAAGAAATGATGGACAATAACAGGTATAGTCAGTGGAATCCACAGAGGGGTTTAGAAATGTGCTAAGAAATGATGGACAATAACAGGTATAGTCAGTGGAATACACAGAGGGGTTTAGAAATGTGCTAAGAAATGATGGACAATAACAGGTATAGTCAGTGGAATACACAGAGGGGTTTAGAAATGTGCTAAGAAATGATGGACAATAACAGGTATAGTGAGTGGAATACACAGAGGGATTTAGAAATGTGCTAAGAAATGATGGACAATAACAGGTATAGTCAGTGGAATACACAGAGGGGTTTAGAAATGTGCTAAGAAATGATGGACAATAACAGGTATAGTCAGTGGAATACACAGAGGGGTTTAGAAATGTGCTAAGAAATGATGGACAATAACAGGTATAGTCAGTGGAATACACAGAGGGGTTTAGAAATGTGCTAAGAAATGATGGACAATAACAGGTATAGTCAGTGGAATACACAGAGGGGTTTAGAAATGTGCTAAGAAATGATGGACAATAACAGGTATAGTCAGTGGAATACACAGAGGGGTTTAGAAATGTGCTAAGAAATGATGGACAATAACAGGTATAGTCAGTGGAATACACAGAGGGGTTTAGAAATGTGCTAAGAAATGATGGACACTAACAGGTATAGTCAGTGGAATACACAGAGGGGTTTAGAAATGTGCTAAGAAATGATGGACAATAACAGGTATAGTCAGTGGAATACACAGAGGGGTTTAGAAATGTGCTAAGAAATGATGGACAATAACAGGTATAGTCAGTGGAATACACAGAGGGTTTAGAAATGTGCTAAGAAATGATGGACAATAACAGGTATAGTCAGTGGAATACACAGAGGGGTTTAGAAATGTGCTAAGAAATGATGGACAATAACAGGTATAGTCAGTGGAATACACAGAGGGATGGACAATAACAGGTATAGTCAGTGGAATACACAGAGGGATGGACAATAACAGGTATAGTCAGTGGAATACACAGAGGGGTTTAGAAATGTGCTAAGAAATGATGGACAATAACAGGTATAGTCAGTGGAATACACAGAGGGGTTTAGAAATGTGCTAAGAAATGATGGACAATAACAGGTATAGTCAGTGGAATCCACAGAGGGGTTTAGAAATGTGCTAAGAAATGATGGACAATAACAGGTATAGTCAGTGGAATACACAGAGGGGTTTAGAAATGTGCTAAGAAATGATGGACAATAACAGGTATAGTCAGTGGAATACACAGAGGGGTTTAGAAATGTGCTAAGAAATGATGGACAATAACAGGTATAGTCAGTGGAATACACAGAGGGTTTAGAAATGTGCTAAGAAATGATGGACAATAACAGGTATAGTCAGTGGAATACACAGAGGGATGGACAATAACAGGTATAGTCAGTGGAATACACAGAGGGATGGACAATAACAGGTATAGTCAGTGGAATACACAGAGGGGTTTAGAAATGTGCTAAGAAATGATGGACAATAACAGGTATAGTCAGTGGAATACACAGAGGGGTTTAGAAATGTGCTAAGAAATGATGGACAATAACAGGTATAGTCAGTGGAATACACAGAGGGGTTTAGAAATGTGCTAAGAAATGATGGACAATAACAGGTATAGTCAGTGGAATACACAGAGGGGTTTAGAAATGTGCTAAGAAATGATGGACAATAACAGGTATAGTCAGTGGAATACACAGAGGGGTTTAGAAATGTGCTAAGAAATGATGGACAATAACAGGTATAGTCAGTGGAATACACAGAGGGTTTAGAAATGTGCTAAGAAATGATGGACAATAACAGGTATAGTCAGTGGAATACACAGAGGGGTTTAGAAATGTGCTAAGAAATGATGGACAATAACAGGTATAGTCAGTGGAATACACAGAGGGTTTAGAAATGTGCTAAGAAATGATGGACAATAACAGGTATAGTCAGTGGAATACACAGAGGGTTTAGAAATGTGCTAAGAAATGATGGACAATAACAGGTATAGTCAGTGGAATACACAGAGGGTTTAGAAATGTGCTAAGAAATGATGGACAATAACAGGTATAGTCAGTGGAATACACAGAGGGTTTAGAAATGTGCTAAGAAATGATGGACAATAACAGGTATAGTCAGTGGAATACACAGAGGGTTTAGAAATGTGCTAAGAAATGATGGACAATGACAGGTATAGTCAGCGGAATACACAGAGGGGTTTAGAAATGTGCTAAGAAATGATGGACAATAACAGGTATAGTCAGTGGAATACACAGAGGGGTTTAGAAATGTGCTAAGAAATGATGGACAATAACAGGTATAGTCAGTGGAATACACAGAGGGATGGACAATAACAGGTAGACTAAGTGGAATAGACAGAGCAGCGGACAATAACAGGTATAGTCAGTGGAATACAGGTTTAGAAATGTGCTAAGAAATGATGGACAATAACAGGTATAGTCAGTGGAATACACAGAGGATGGACAATAACAGGTATAGTCAGTGGAATACACAGAGGGGTTTAGAAATGTGCTAAGAAATGATGGACACTAACAGGTATAGTCAGTGGAATACACAGAGGGGTTTAGAAATGTGCTAAGAAATGATGTACACTAACAGGTATAGTCAGTGGAATACACAGAGGGGTTTAGAAATGAAATGATGGACTATAACAGGTATAGTCAGTGGAATACACAGAGGGTTTAGAAATGTGCTAAGAAATGATGGACAATAACAGGTATAGTCAGTGGAATACACAGAGGGTTTAGAAATGTGCTAAGAAATGATGGACAATAACAGGTATAGTCAGTGGAATACACAGAGGGGTTTAGAAATGTGCTAAGAAATGATGGACAATAACAGGTATAGTCAGTGGAATACACAGAGGGATGGACAATAACAGGTATAGTCAGTGGAATACACAGAGGGATGGACAATAACAGGTATAGTCATTGGAATACACAGAGGGATGGACAATAACAGGTATAGTCAGTGGAATACACAGAGGGGTTTAGAAATGTGCTAAGAAATGATGGACAATAACAAGTATAGTCAGTGGAATACACAGAGGGGTTTAGAAATGTGCTAAGAAATGATGGACAATAACAGGTATAGTCAGTGGAATCCACAGAGGGGTTTAGAAATGTGCTAAGAAATGATGGACAATAACAGGTATAGTCAGTGGAATTCACAGAGGGGTTTAGAAATGTGCTAAGAAATGATGGACAATAACAGGTATAGTCAGTGGAATACACAGAGGGGTTTAGAAATGTGCTAAGAAATGATGGACAATAACAGGTATAGTCAGTGGAATACACAGAGGGGTTTAGAAATGTGCTAAGAAATGATGGACAATAACAGGTATAGTCAGTGTAATACACAAAGGGATGGACAATAACAGGTATAGTCAGTGGAATCCACAGAGGGATGGACAATAACAGGTATAGTCAGTGGAATACACAGAGGGATGGACAATAACAGGTATAGTCAGTGGAATACACAGAGGGTTTAGAAATGTGCTAAGAAATGATGGACAATAACAGGTATAGTCAGTGGAATACACAGAGGGGTTTAGAAATGTGCTAAGAAATGATGGACAATAACAGGTATAGTCAGTGGAATACACAGAGGGGTTTAGAAATGTGCTAAGAAATGATGGACAATAACAGGTATAGTCAGTGGAATACACAGAGGTTTAGAAATGTGCTAAGAAATGATGGACAATAACAGGTATAGTCAGTGGAATACACAGAGGGTTTAGAAATGTGCTAAGAAATGATGGACAATAACAGGTATAGTCAGTGGAATACACAGAGGGTTTAGAAATGTGCTAAGAAATGATGGACATCAGTGGAATACACAGAGAGGTTTAGAAATGTGCTAAGAAATGATGGACAATAACAGGTATAGTCAGTGGAATACACAGAGGGGTTTAGAAATGTGCTAAGAAATGATGGACAATAACAGGTATAGTCAGTGGAATACACAGATGGGTTTAGAAATGTGCTAAGAAATGATGGACAATAACAGGTATAGTCAGTGGAATACACAGAGGGGTTTAGAAATGTGCTAAGAAATGATGGACACTAACAGGTATAGTCAGTGGAATACACAGAGGGGTTTAGAAATGTGCTAAGAAATGATGGACAATAACAGGTATAGTCAGTGGAATACACAGAGGGGTTTAGAAATGTGCTAAGAAATGATGGACAATAACAGGTATAGTCAGTGGAATACACAGAGGGGTTTAGAAATGTGCTAAGAAATGATGGACAATAACAGGTATAGTCAGTGGAATACACAGAGGTGGACAATAACAGGTATAGTCATTGGTGAATACAGAAGGATGGACAATAACAGGTATAGTCAGTGGAATACACAGAGGGGTTTAGAAATGTGCTAAGAAATGATGGACAATAACAGGTATAGTCAGTGGAATACACAGAGGGGTTTAGAAATGTGCTAAGAAATGATGGACAATAACAGGTATAGTCAGTGGAATACACAGAGGGGTTTAGAAATGTGCTAAGAAATGATGGACAATAACAGGTATAGTCAGTGGAATACACAGAGGGGTTTAGAAATGTGCTAAGAAATGATGGACAATAACAGGTATAGTCAGTGGAATACACAGAGGGTTTAGAAATGTGCTAAGAAATGATGGACAATAACAGGTATAGTCAGTGGAATACACAGAGGGGTTTAGAAATGTGCTAAGAAATGATGGACAATAACAGGTATAGTCAGTGGAATACACAGAGGGTTTTAGAATGTGCTAAGAAATGATGGACAATAACAGGTATAGTAAATGCTAAGAAATGATGGACAATAACAGGTATAGTCAGTGGAATACACAGAGGGGTTTAGAAATGTGCTAAGAAATGATGGACAATAACAGGTATAGTCAGTGGAATACACAGAGGGGTTTAGAAATGTGCTAAGAAATGATGGACAATAACAAGTATAGTCAGTGGAATACACAGAGGGTTTAGAAATGTGCTAAGAAATGATGGACAATAACAGGTATAGTCAGTGGAATACACAGAGGGGTTTAGAAATGTGCTAAGAAATGATGGACAATAACAGGTATAGTCAGTGGAATACACAGAGGGTTTAGAAATGTGCTAAGAAATGATGGACAATAACAGGTATAGTCAGTGGAATACACAGAGGGGTTTAGAAATGTGCTAAGAAATGATGGACAATAACAGGTATAGTCAGTGGAATACACAGAGGGGTTTAGAAATGTGCTAAGAAATGATGGACAATAACAGGTATAGTCAGTGGAATACACAGAGGGTTTAGAAATGTGCTAAGAAATGATGGACAATAACAGGTATAGTCAGTGGAATACACAGAGGGGTTTAGAAATGTGCTAAGAAATGATGGACAATAACAGGTATAGTCAGTGGAATACACAGAGGGGTTTAGAAATGTGCTAAGAAATGATGGACAATAACAGGTATAGTCAGTGGAATACACAGAGGGTTTAGAAATGTGCTAAGAAATGATGGACAATAACAGGTATAGTCAGTGGAATACACAGAGGGGTTTAGAAATGTGCTAAGAAATGATGGACAATAACAGGTATAGTCAGTGGAATACACAGAGGGATGGACAATAACAGGTATAGTCAGTGGAATACACAGAGGGATGGACAATAACAGGTATAGTCATTGGAATACACAGAGGGATGGACAATAACAGGTATAGTCAGTGGAATACACAGAGGGGTTTAGAAATGTGCTAAGAAATGATGGACAATAACAAGTATAGTCAGTGGAATACACAGAGGGGTTTAGAAATGTGCTAAGAAATGATGGACAATAACAGGTACAGTCAGTGGAAACCACAGAGGGGTTTAGACATGTGCTAAGAAATGATGGACAATAACAGGTATAGTCAGTGGAATTCACAGAGGGGTTTAGAAATGTGCTAAGAAATGATGGACAATAACAGGTATAGTCAGTGGAATACACAGACGGGTTTAGAAATGTGCTAAGAAATGATGGACAATAACAGGTATAGTCAGTGGAATACACAGAGGGGTTTAGAAATGTGCTAAGAAATGATGGACAATAACAGGTATAGTCAGTGGAATACACAGAGGGATGGACAATAACAGGTATAGTCAGTGGAATACACAGAGGGATGGACAATAACAGGTATAGTCAGTGGAATACACAGAGGGATGGACAATAACAGGTATAGTCAGTGGAATACACAGAGGGATGGACAATAACAGGTATAGTCAGTGGAATACACAGAGGGGTTTAGAAATGTGCTAAGAAATGATGGACAATAACAGGTATAGTCAGTGGAATACACAGAGGGGTTTAGAAATGTGCTAAGAAATGATGGACAATAACAGGTATAGTCAGTGGAATACACAGAGGGCATTAGAAATGTGCTAAGAAATGATGGACAATAACAGGTATAGTCAGTGGAATACACAGAGGGTTTAGAAATGTGCTAAGAAATGATGGACAATAACAGGTATAGTCAGTGGAATACACAGAGGGGTTTAGAAATGTGCTAAGAAATGATGGACAATAACAGGTATAGTCAGTGGAATACACAGAGGGGTTTAGAAATGTGCTACGAAATGATGGACAATAACAGGTATAGTCAGTGGAATACACAGAGGGGTTTAGAAATGTGTTAAGAAATGATGGACAATAACAGGTATAGTCAGTGGAATACACAGAGGGGTTTAGAAATGTGTTAAGAAATGATGGACAATAACAGGTATAGTCAGTGGAATACACAGAGGGGTTTAGAAATGTGCTAAGAAATGATGGACAATAACAGGTATAGTCAGTGGAATACACAGAGGGGTTTAGAAATGTGCTAAGAAATGATGGACAATAACAGGTATAGTCAGTGGAATACACAGAGGGGTTTGACTGATTATTCTTTGTAATAAGCATGTTTATGGGCTCCTAAATGACACTTGTCTTCTCAACTACATGTAGTCCGGAAATATATTTTTTTCATCACTGAGTTGTACTACTCTCAAATTTTAACCCAGAAAGCACAAAACTGAATTTAAACAAATTTCACTTCAGGATTAAAAATTGCTGTCAAGTAAAGACACCAGTTCAGGAATGTCATACAGATTAATTTTTTCTTACCAAGTGTACTCTTTTTCCTTCGTCCAGTGAACTCATTTCAAAGGAATATTATTAAAGAACTTTTCAATTTAAACTCCACTTGACAAATAACATAAATATTTTTATATCTCTAAACAGACATCAGAAAACAGTGGTCTTTCTTCCTACATTGTATATGGTTAGTAAAAATAAGCAAGATTGCCTTGCACACATAACTGTATTAGCACAATAGGGTAACTCTACAAAAGAAAAAAAATAGACAACATTCCTTGTCATTAATGTCTTATGACAACTAATAAAAACACATACTAATTCAAAATGTGTACATGAAAACTTCACTTTGCTTGGCAACCTGTCCTGTTCTTTCCTCTGCTACTCTGAATGAGTAGCACAGTATTTGTGTATGGAAACTTGTAGCTTTAACAGCTGTCAGGGTTTTTCTTACAGATCTGCGGTTCAGTCTAATTTTGACCAGTCTTGCTTTCTGGGTATTTTTTCATATTTTCACATCAAGTTTAAGTCCTTTTTTTTCCTTTCCCGTAGATCATAAAGATATGTTGGAACATCCAAGCAGAACTATCTTTGTAAAAATATTTGAGACACCTGTTCTTTTCATGATACATGGTCAAAAGACTGAATTGTTGAAACATTTAGAAACTATATTCCAAATTACTATTGCTGTGATCTTAAAAAATAAGCTGCTGAATACAGTGTGTATTGTCAGTTTTCAATATTTAAATTTTACATTTACAAAATAACTTCTTTAGTCCTCATTATACAAATAACAACTAATATTTTGTTTACATTTCTTCCATTTTCAGTTCCAAAAGACATAGTGTGCTCATTATAGATGGCAATTAATTGCTACAGCCAGGCCAGATGGCTAGTTTAACTTCTTGTTACTTAATCCAGTTTTGCAACCTAATGGCAGATGTCATAGTTTCAAATGTATGAATTCACGTGCAATTATTGCTTCATTTACCAGTGGTTTCTGTCTGGTAGTTACATGATCTGAACATTTCACATATTTGCAGCAAATGGACTGCAAAATGAGAACAAACTTCCCTTTGTGATTTTTTCCCTACCCTTTTCTAAAGATCTCAATACCAGTTGTTTTATCTCTGTTACTATATTCATTAGGATTGTGTCGGTGTGGTTTGTTTTCATTTACATAAATGTATGATTGCCTATGTAGTAAGTGATGGTTTAATAAAGATGCTTCTTGTTTTAAAAAAAAGCAGGAATTGAATAATTTATGTAACATTGCTTAGGTTATATGATATATAGCAAAATATGTGAAGTAAAATGTCTGTTAAGTTAATTGTAGTGTGATTACTTTAATATGAATGTAAATTTGCCTATCACAAGTGATAATTCAATAAAGGTATTTGTTTTTTTGTTTTTTTTAATTCCTTTGTGTTGAAGAAATGATGGTCATAATCTGCCACTCCAACATATAAGTCAGCTTTTAACAGTAATATATATTTGATTATGGTAATTTAGTTAAGAAAGCCTTTCTTGAATATATAATATTGTTTTGAAGGTCAACACTTTTTTAAAATGTTTGTGGCTCAGTCCTTTCATTACATAATTGTGAACTGACCAGTTTTAGTAGTTTAGGAGCCTAGCAAACTTTTGTCATGGTTGAATGATCTGGCTTATGAGCCCCACTAAGCTCAGCGTCATGTCTCCAATAATTGCACCCCTTTGTATTACACTTTTTTTCTCAGAAGCCTATCAAATGCATTTATAGCTACATTATATTATGTCACAGTACAGTTGAGTTCAATGACTCTGTCATTCCCTGCTTTGACAAAGTGCATTACACTGGGTTCATTTTTCTGTAAGTTCTGACAGCCTTTCAAGTTGGCACTACACTATTCAGTGTGAGCTGTTCAAGAAATGTATGCTCTGTCAAGTAGAAGTAAAATCTGCCAACCTTTGTATCAGAGTGTTTGATGCTGCAGGGCTGATGTATTGGTTTCACATATTCAGTTACATTGTCTGCCTCAGTTTGATAGCAATTTAACTAGACTAGCTTTTGGAATGATGTCATTGCTGTTTAAGACCTATTATTTATTGCTGTGACATGATAAACTCCACACCTAGTCCACTAAGGAATTAGCAGATACTTTTTTAGAATCTTACTCATTTGTTGCTAAACTGCCTGTCGCCTTCAGTGCAGCCTGAAAGATCCTCATTAAAGATGCATTCATTTGTTTTTGTTCTTTTCTAAAACTTTATATTATGCTGCTTAGCTTGCTCCTCTGTAACAAAAACAACTATATATATATTTTTCCTGTGGGAGAAAGTATGCCATTTAATAGTCATATGTACTGCCAAACATTTTGCTTTGCCTACTGTAAGTATATTAAGAAGAAACGTGCTGCGATTGCTCATAGATTTTGCAATGAGAACAAAATGTGAAAAGTAAATCTACTGAAAAACCCAGTGGGAAATTAAAGTGTATGTATGTCTATGCATAAAAAGTTAAAAACTAGAAAATGAATTGATTAAATTGTAATGGAGCCTTTCTATCTTCAATTATGGCTTGCTATAGCTGGCTTGATGATTTAAATGCAAAGTGCTTAGCGAATCAAAAAGCTCAATATCTATACTTGATTAGTAGCAGATGTCCAAAATGTGAAGCATTAGAATCATTAAAAATTGTAATGCTCTTTAAATATAATCTTTTAAATACTATGCCATAAATCGGCAACCATTTTTTTCTGAGCAGAGGTCCAAAACTTGTAACATTTACTCATGCAAGATATTCAAGTGCCAAGTAGACATATTGCCTGGGGCGTGATGTTTGAGATTGTGAGATAAGCAGATACATATTACGTACGTTCACTTTTCATTAATTAGTCAATAATCCTTTTCATGCTCACAAGAAATCCTGTCAGAAAGTAAAAAAAAAATAGAAAGTACAATTGTGTTGGCACTGATCAAGATACTCTCTTCCGTTACTCCTTATGCAGTGCCAAGCAAAAGGTGTTTGTGTGTCACTCTTTGGAACCACTGCTGGGAATTACCTCTACATAATACCCTATACAGCACTAGCAGGCAGAAGTAAAATATTAATGCACAATATTTCATTGACTCCCATGATTTAACTTATTCCAACAGATTAACCAAACATTTCCTGTAAGATCAGCATTTTTTCCAGAAGCCCCCCTTTCTACATACCTACATGTCCTTGAGCCCCAAACATTGCCTTATAATGTAGTATTTTTACCTCACTCAGTCAGGTAATGTACTTTCTCCTTAATAATGTGCATGCACTATCTTAACTACATTGATATGTGCATTTATATTTTACTGCTGAAATGCACATCTGTGAATATGATTCTGCCCGTAACCCATTTCTTTATTTGCTGGTTTTCAAACAGCTAATAGTTCATGATTATTGTTTCACATGTATACTTGATACACATGGATGTAGGTTAATTAAGATTAGCCATCTGTACTTTGACATTTTCTGCACAGACCATACATTATCTTTCAGGCACAAAGGGTCCAAGGGACAGGCATGATACTACTGAAAAGTGATGGCTTTCAAGTTACAACAAGGAGAACTATTGCAAAAACTTTGTGAGTAATGTGCAGCTGTCACGTAGGTGGTGTGGTGAGCTGCACACAAAATAGTGTGCTGTTTTGTATTTATTAAATGGTTCTACACTTAGTGTAGAGCCGAAAAACAAACATAATGGCAGAGTATGCTAATGACTGCATAATTAGCCAAATTATATGCTAACTAACCAATCCATTATGGCAGAGCTATTCAGGGAGCTATAAAGCAATCACACACAGTTAGTGTACTCATTAGCCCTAAAATCCAAAGGATTACAGCCATGATTGCATTTAGAAGATATTAGCAGTTGCTTTTGCTATCATTGACCTGTATGTGCAACAGGTTTTAATTCAACGTGCTGCAGCTGCTGTTGGGGTGTTTAGACCATGTTTGACTTATTATGGACTTCATAACACAGAAACTGTAGAGTGATACTGGGTGGACATGGAAATAGTACAGGAAATATACAACCACCAGCCGCAAATGGTGCCAGCAGACATAGATGTGTCTAAGGGGTAGAGGACAGCACATACACTGAATACCTAAAAGAAAGAATATCAGAGCTAGCACATAGAAATTTAAAAAATGATACATGACAAAATGCACAATCTTTATTTAACCAAGTAATAGTTGCATTTGTTTAGCATCAGACAGTTGACCACCTAAGGAGAGTTCTTAAATCTACGTTATTATCAAGGTAAGTCTGGAACCTGTATAGAAGAAACAATACAGTTGTATGAATGATTACTGTGTTATGTAATTTCTCATATGTCCCTAAGTTGATACATGCCCTAGGTCTATATTGCTGTCAGTAATACCTTGTTACTGATAACTGCAATACACAGCTATGGATTCTGCCTACTAATGTGCACCAAGTCTTTCATTTGGCCACTGTATTCAGACCAGTAAGCAGGTCAAGGGTAGCATCATTTGCACAAGTCTAAAAGTAATATCATGTGCACAAGTATAACAGTAATCAAGACTTAAACATCTATTGGACAGCACGAGTAACAACAGTAACACAAAACAGTGAGGGTCAATAATTACAGAAACAGTCATAATAACCATTTGTGAACTATGAATAAAAACATTTATTATGCAATACAGTTTCATTAAAGGAAGGTCCTGAGTAAACAAACATTAGCTAGCCACTCTGTGCATCAGACTTGTATGCAACCTAAAAAGAAATGTGCAAAGGGGAGGGCACAGTCATCACTTTCACAGTGTGTGTGTGTGTGTGTGTGTGTGTGTGTGTGTGTGTGTGTGTGTGTGTGTGTGTGTGTGTGTGTGGTATGTATGGGCAAGTATTTATTGAATGTGTGTGCGCCTGCATAAACACAATCAAGCACTGTGCCAGCACTATGTCCTGGCATCTTGGACAGATGTCAGCTGTGCATGGTAGACTAGTCAGTTAAGTGTCATTGACCCCCAGCCATGAGAACTACCTCCATCATGAGTTACACAGTTAATTCCATGGCCCTGGCTAGGATTGTGAGCTGTCATCTTAACTGCATCCAGGATAATGACCAAGTGGCCTACCGTGTCTGGGTGTAGACATCACAATCACTGACAGAGCAGCAGAAGGAGACCCACTATGGGAGCAGGATCTTGCATGACTATGCTGGCTAACACCTGATGATGTCGGGGTTCTATGGCCATGTGGATGCTGACCCTCACACTGCAGATGTTCTATTACAGACACTGCCTAATCCAGTGTGTCATTCATCCTATCCACCCCTGTGATTCAGGTGGTCTCACAAATCAGAATGCCCAATGTTTAGCAGTCACACAATCTCTTCTGAGGGTCTTGTGCAACATGCCTGTGTCTCTGTGATGGTCCTATACATATAGATCATAGATTCATAGATTAGTACTAGGCTAACTGCCCTTGCGAGCCATTTTAAGCCTAGCCAATTATCCCCTGTGAGATTCAAACCCTGTACCTTGTGTTTGTAAGGCAAATACCTTAACCATTAGGCCATCCTCCCAACCCATATGGCATGTGACATCTACTGACACACCAATATCTGAAGCAGGGTGGATGACAAATGTCCTCTGAACACCTCTAACAACCCTCATATCTGGCATCATGCCCATACCATGCCAATGTGGAAGAATTAGCCAGTCCTGCAACTGGAGTAACCACATTAGCCTGATCAACTGTGTCACCCTCAAGCTGGCCTATGCCTGAGGTCTCTGTGTCATGGGTATGCATATGCTGTGTCCAAAACAAGGTAAGAGGATGGTAGAGGCACAACCTTGATCTCAGGCTGATCCTCTTCACCCCAAGATTGTGCCTCTTCATCATCACCATCATCATCAGAGGCTTCATCCTTTATTGGCAAATTTTGAGAAGGTGGTCATTGGTGAATTATACAAACTTTCTTATACGTGTAAACAACTGCAAATGACATACAACCTTAGTAAGAAAGAGAATGAATCATTAAATGAATTAAGTATTAATAATGATATTCGAATCCTTCAACCGGACAAAGGGGGTGGGGTTGTGTTAGTAGATAACAATGATTATTTGAATACAATTCACACCATCCTACAGGATACCAGTATCTATGAAACCTCATCCATTAATGAAATACATATAGCATACCAACTTATAGATTCTTTGTTGGAAGAATATTTGCTGGATAATAGGATAGATTCTGATTTATATAATTTTTTGAAGGTAGAATACCCTTTATTAGCAACTATTATGGGTATTCCTAAAATTCATAAAGACATTTTACATCCACCTTATAGGCCTGTCATTTCAGGTAGCAAATCTAAGACTTTCCCATTTGGGAAAGTAGTTGACATCTGGTTAAAGCCTGTTTATGTTATGGTAAAACACATTGTTAAAGATTCATGGGATTTTTTGAGTCGGTTAACACCGAATTTATGGAAGGAGAATTTATTGTTTGTCACTATAGATGTGGTTAATTTATTTACATGCATCCCTAGAGATGAAGGTATGGATAGATTCGTTAACAGTATTAGGAAATATGCAAATCTGGATTGGGATGCAACTACATTAATTAGTGAATTTATGAGTATTGTATTAGATTACAACTTTATTTACTTTGAAGGAGAGTATTATAGGCAAAGCAAAGGGGTGGCGATGGGAGCTGCTAGTGCTCCCATTTATGCCAACCTAGTCTTATTGGACTGGGAAGAGCAAACTATCCTTAATAGCAATTGGATGAAGTATATTAAATGTTATATTATGTTTTTAGATGATGTCTTTATCCTGTGGGATGGTGATGAAAGAGCAGTGGTAAAATTTGTAGAATATTTACACACAACCACCTTGTTTCTTAATTTTACATATCATGTTAGTAACAAAGGTATTTCCTATTTAGATACTTATATTTCTCATAGTAATACTGGATTTAAGTCCAGAATTTTTAGGAAAGATACCTTTAGCAATTCTTATTTGGAATATCATAGTTGCCATCCTAATATTTAGAAGAAAAACATAGTTAAAGGGAAATGTATAAGAGCAGCTCGGATGACATCAGATTATAATGAAATGTTGGAAGAATTGACTTATATAGGTAAATTGTTTAAGGAACGGAGCTACCCCCCATTAGTGGTTAATGATGTAGTATCATATGTTAGTAGTGAATGGGGTAAAAAATATAAACCACTACTTGGTGTAGAGAATGGTGCTGGTATTGAAAGTGATAGAGAGGCCAGCACTAAAGATTTCAACAGAGCCTGTATCTTGCCATATGGGAAGAATACGATAGATGTCAAGAATATTATTCGTGATAATTGGAGCATGTTGAAATGCGATACTGAAATTTTCAAGTTACTGGGGGACCAACCTATTTTTGTTCATAAAATAGGTTGTAACATAAAAAAGAAATTATATAAAGGTCATATATATAATAAACCCCAAAAGACCGGCACCACAAAATGCGGTAGATGCAATCAGTGCTCTGCCATTTTAGAAGAACATTCTAAATGTTTAGGTAACAGAAGTCATACCTTAGTAACTTTTGCTAAGGGTAATTGCCAAACAAGAAATGTGATTTATTTAGCTATGTGTACTACATGTCCCGGATTCTACGTTGGAAAAACAGGACGTAGATTGAGGGAAAGAATTTATGATCACATATATGCAATTAAAAAAGGTGATGTCAACAATGCCTTGTATAGGCATATAAGAGATAATTCAGGTTGCACTATGTTTCAATTTGCCATACTTGAAGTAATAGTTCCACATCAGAGAGGGGGGAATATAAAAGTTTTATTAAGCGAGAAGGAGGTGAGGTGGCAGATACTGCTTAATGCTACTTGCATACTGGGAATAAATGACAGTATATCAATTAAGCCAATAATTGAGGCCAAGAGATGATACAGGAAATTCTTTGATTCCTGTGTTAATGACCTGTGAAGGGGAAATAATGTAATGAAGACTTGCTTGCATGCAAATGAGTGGTTGTCATTGGTCAGTAGTTCCTATATATGTTGTAAAATAGTTTAGATGGTGTTCTGATGAAGTCTAATATTTTAGATGAATGTGCTTAACCTATGTCAATTTTTTTAATAAATTTTAAATTGAATTTACTTCAGCGGATTTTTGTGGCTTCCACAGTGGTTTTTCTCTTCCATTTGACTTGTGGTTGTTACTACGTGGACTTTGTTTTGTTTAATCATCAGAGGCTACCAATATTCTGACATTAGGTGACAGGAGTTCCACACTGCCACTGGCAGAATCAGCTATAATAACAAGTAAGGACAAAAAAAAAGAAAAAGAGAATAAACAATGGTCAAACTTATGTTATGTGAATATATATCTTAAAACTTAAAAAAATGTTAATGCAACAAAATAAATAACTTTAATTTATACCTACATCTACCCTTTGGATATTAATAAGAATACAGATGGTGTGCTTACCATGTGCAGGTGGTCATGCAATGACACAGCCAGATGACCCTACATATGTAAAAGAGAGATAAAACAGGGATGGTCACCAAGCAAATGACAAAAGAAACAGAAGAGAATTAATTTCACAGCTGTAAAATAAGACAATCCTCATAGACATTGTTACTGTTCACTGGACTACCCATCCACACCCCATTCCACCCTTCTCCCTCTGTGTGTGTCTTTGATCCCCCCACCCCCAACAGTCTCTGTAGCTATCACTTTCTATATATGCATATATACATATTTATATGTATACATAGCTATCTCTCTCTCTCTCTCTCTTTCTTTCTCCATATATATATATATATATATATATATATATATATATATATATATATGTGCACACACACAAACACACACACACACACACACACACACACACACACACACACACACACACACACACACACACACACACACACACACATATGCAATGACATTTATTTATTTAAATCACATATCTGGCATTTCTGCAGTAGATACACTTGAGTTGTGTTCCACATCAGCCCCAACATCAAGGATTCTATGTGAATCTTATGTTGATCTGTCTGGATCTCTGACAGTGGACAGGAACCCCTGTGTTTCAGTCACTGATGGCTCAGTAGGAGGACCACCTCCTGTAGATATACATTCAAGAGCAACTGCAGCTGCATGGTGTCTGGATGCTGTAATCAGGTCACAGGCCATATTCCTTATTTTGGAAAATGTACGTCCATAGCCTCCCACTACATCACATCATTCACTCCCAGATATGGTAACAGGAGGAATTGTCTCCCCTGCCTCTAAGAGAAATGACCCATGGTGATATAGAGATTGAATGATCACTTAATTCTCTGCATCGATGTATGGTGGTTTATGGGGTGCAGATGTCTTAGGTGCCACAGCCCTGTATGTCTGGAAACATAATAGAAAACAAGAAGCCTATAAGTATAAAACAAAAGTTGGTTAAACATAAAAAAAATATGAATGCATCTATCTATCATACAAAAAATAAATGAAAAAGCATGGCTTCGTATCATGTACAACTTAATACAGTTTTCCATTCTCTGCCTTACAACTGCAAAACAAAGAATTAACTCGATTAAAAATTCATAGCGGTACTAACATTTCTGTCACACTGTAGTTATTTGCAACATTAAAAAAGTAATTGTACACTTGTCAATAAAAAATGGTTAACACTTTTTGGTCTGATATGCACTTCCATGGAAGTCAGCCAGGTACACACCTGAGACATTACATTGTCAATGCTGCTAAGGCAAGAGCCCATTACATTGGTAACAATTAATACAATAGTCTCTTGAACAAAGTAGTCTGCTTTTAAGATTGAAAGTTCCCATTAAACTGATGATGGATTAGGTAGAAAATACTGCATGATCAAGAAGTAACTGAGGTATACATGCCCATTCTCTACTGAGAATAATGCAGACAGTAAAGCAATACTTGTGAAATGCAAACCATAAATAAGATTCAAATACATAGATGTGTGCATGACAACAACCCATCTTTGCAACAAGTCATTTCTGAAAGAAAAAAAAAAGTTCGCAAAGCAAGTAACAGTAAGTAGCAGTACCAAGTTCTCTGGATCCTGTCTCCCCTGTAATGATGCAAGTTCATTAGCAACATGGTTACCTTTATATCATTCATATTCAGCCCTCTTAATGCTGTGAATATGCAAATGAGGTGTGAACTCATTAGCCGTCATAAATTCCACAATCTGCACCAAGTACAGGGAATGTAAACATAGTGTAAGAACCTACACAACTGCATGCACATGCCCAATCTCTGCAATGATGAGTGCTGAGAAGTGTTACCAGCTAATTGCTTACAAGTGTGAATATTAATCTGACTGCAGTATCAATCAAGCTGTGTCAGAGAGAATGAACTTACAAGAAATTTTGTGACTACCATTGAGTGACTTCGGACAGCAACATTTTTAAATCATTCAAGCCTATAGTGCCATTTTTGTATTTATCCAGTTAACTCCCAAACCTCCTGATGGTGTCCAGAACTTTTTGGGGTCTTGGTTGTTTAACTAAGGTACTTACCAGTTAATAATAGGAAGCATTATAAATGGCAAGGAATAATTAACAAAATGACGCTAAGTGTGTTAATGTAGGATATTCCACATTAGAGAAATTAATCACTTTTACCAGTTATTATTCATAATTTCATATTTATGTTCACATTTTCATAACTGAGAAACCTACAGTACATGCTGTTGAAGGATAATATATTGCAGATACTGCAAGTTTTTTGTTAGTAACTATGCTAATAAGCAATATTTCCATGGGTACTTAATACTCCAAAAAAAAAT